>NC_056736.1:367609813-367897313 GCF_019279795.1 Protopterus annectens | reverse complement strand
TATTTTATTTATTTTACATTTGTTGACCGGGTAGTGTCCAACTGGGCCAAGGGAGCCTGTTTTCAGTGGAGATCCGGGGAGAAAAGCTCCACACACAATGTTTTGTAAAGATAACATAGAATAATAAAAACATAAAATTACATACAGATAATAATAAACTTAATACAAAGCTAATACATGTATATTCCAGCTGTCCAGAGACAGAAAATTATGATGTGGCCAGCATTGTAGATAGTGAAATATCAATAAATAATATTGATTGAGAGAAGCACCTATGGTATCATCAGTTGTAGCACACTGGCAAGTTAAAAAATAAAATTTAAAATGGAGTAAAGCAAGAAGATCAGGTTCCTTTCAGAGGGGATGGAGAAAAAGTAGATTGGAGGGGACTGATTATCCAGGAGAACAGCTAGAGCAGAGCCACCTGGATTTGAGATGTTCTCTGGTTTTAGTTTTAAAGGAAAAGTAGTTGGGAATGTTTTGAATGTGCTCGGGCAGAGAATTCCAGGCTTTAGCTATTTTATTAGCATAGAGACAATCGCCATAGTTAGTTGTGCGACTGGGTTATTATTAGCATCAGTCTGTCAGAGGATCTAAGGAGCCTTGTACTGACTTGCTGTTGGACTAGGGTGGACAGTGAGGGGCACAGGTAGGGGTTGTGAATGATTTTGTATGCAAAGGTGAGATGGTTTAGTGTTAACAGGTTAGGAAACTCAAGCCAATTCAGTTGTTGGAGAGCAGAGCAGTGATGAGATGTATGGGGGATGATTGCTGGCAAATTTTGCAATTATATATATGTATATACATGGAACCACTACTAAATACTGAACACTCACTCTGCCGATGCCCAAAATCCCGAGACCGACCACCCGAAACACTACAATACCGAAAAACCAAAACCGTAAAATTCAAACTACTGAAAACTACACACAACATACACCACACACAGACACATACACACACCTTCCCCCAAAACACAAACACACAAACTTAACCTACAGACAAGCCCCACTGCACCCCCCTACTTAAATATTCTAACTCCAAGGTCACACTACCCAGACAAACATATGAATACACCACCACATGCCTACATCCCCCTCGTGCACACACATCACACTCACAACACACACTTACACACTAAACCTCTAACCAACACAGTTAAACAGAAATACTTACCTGCCCTTCCACCATACTGCATCACCAGAAGCACGAATTTCAAACTCCCGATACTCGAGATTTTGAAATTCATGCTTCTGGTCTTTCGGTAGTTTGGGGTTTCAGCTATATGGTCTCAAAAGTTTGAAATTCGGTAAAACTTTCGAGATTATGTAGTGTGCCCATATACACATATGTATACACACGCACACACGCACATGTGGGCATACACACACACACAAACACACACACACACACACACACACACACACACACACACACACACACATACACACACACACACACACAGGTTATAGGCTCCGAAAGAGAAATACACATGGCCACCATGCACGTACAGGCTTGAATCTAATGACTCACTCACACACTTTGCAGCCCTACCTCACATTACCAGTATGCATACGCATACCATTCAGTCACAATCTACTGCAGAGTAGAATGCCTATGGAACAAAGCACTGCTCAGGTATGTCCACAAACATGCACACATTTAGCATTACAAAGTACTAGTAGACACACCCATGCAAGCTGATGCATGCTCCGGGTCAGTCCCACACCTAGGAACACCCATTATATTACTCTTAGGACAATATGTTACAACAGCAGGGAATGAGTGAGAAGCATAATAACTGCACACCTGAGGAAAACCATAACCTCATGGAGGTATTAAAGACCTACAGCTTGCTGACCAGACAGACACCGTACTACTGTATCCATTAATGTTTATTTGTATTAGTACAAATTCTTGCCAAACAGGTAATACTGTCAAAGTTATTTCAATTCTATTATAACATGGCTAGACACATATAACTGCAGACTAATGCACACTTAGTCATAGATGTCACTAAAGAGTGAAACATACTGTCCAGTTTATATACTCTTTTAAATGTCAACCAATGTTATTTTTAATGTTCTTTTGACTTGTTCTTCTGGTTTGCATGACTGATTTCTGTTTTATGTCCTTCTTTGGGAATTTTCTTCCTTGCTGTATCTGAAGACTTCACAAAAAGTCTATCCACGTCATCTTTGTGTCACTTGAAGTGTCTGTATTTTATTTCATTTATTTCTGCATCTGAAAGCTCACAGAAAGGCAACTTCCTTTTTTCTATAACAGGATGCCATTTACAGTATATGTTAATAATATCTAAGCTGAACATTTACAAGAACTTAACTATTCTTGCAAAGCAAGACATATTTTCTTTTACTGCACACACAGTGCAATTTTGGGGAAAGCATTTTAATGTATACAATCTCTATCAATTCCCCCTTTTTAATTAAAATGAAGAAAATTGTAAGACAATTTACAACACAATACGATCTTCAGTACTTTGAATCCCTTGGTCTGTTGCAACATACGGATCCCTTGCATTCAATGCTATCTCTTCATACAATGTTACATTACCAATGGCTGTTACTTGATTAATTATTTTATTAACACAAATCTTAACACACATGCAAACTGTTGTAATTAAGCAGATAATTATGATAAGAGCAATTAATGTGGAAATTATAGTGCCCCACAATCCTGAGAACAATCCACTTAGCCAGTAGTTAAACTAGATAAGCATGTTCTATTTTTGCAGGTGTCAGACACTCAGCTGTTATTACTTATTTATTTTTAACTGCTTTCATGCTTGCTTAAACAAGTTGTCAGCCTTGCAGTTACACAGAAGCATTTATTTCAAAATCTTGTCAAGTTAACCCCTGCTTTACAAGGCAAAACATTGTATTAGAAACAAGCATATTTCTTTTGCATTGCAGCATACATTTAGTTTCATTATTGCTTTGGGAAAAGAATATTAAAAATGCAGAAAAGCAATTTACAGGAAAATGTGATCCTCTGTACTTAATAGCATTTCTTCATTGTTAACAACAGTTACTTGTTTGACAGTTTTATAACACATTTACTCTGTTATATCTGAGATAGCTCCATAAGTTAAATTTTCTATCAATTTTGTAACTTTCCATATTGCCTTAGTGGTACCATACCAGTGAAATTTTTCAGCTCCTGATATATAACACCATTTCCTATGTCCAACTGTTTTAAAATCTTTCTCTATTTTTTTTATCATGAACCTCCCTCTTTCCTGCTGATTTTTTTTTACCATGTCCTCTGGTAATGTGTGAGTAATTCTCATTATTGGAACTGCATACTCTATGTAACAGAATTTCTCTTCTTTCATCTCTTCCTTAAAAGAAGTATTATGTGTTAACTCCCATGCTGTTTTATTTTATACTCAAGCTTTTTCACATGACCAGAGTTGGTGTAAAGTAGCAATCCTGACTGCCCCCCCCTTTTTTTGAAGTATCCCTTTTTCTATTTTCATCAACTGTAAATGTTTTTTTTTTTTTTTTTTTTTTTTTTATGGCTGATTGTTTTACAACTCTATTTTTCTTTAAACATAAAACCTGCATGTGTAACCTCTACAGGGACTGCATGTAATGGCATTTCCCTCTGTAAGGAATATGGCTAAAAACCCAACAATTTGACTTGTTACGTGCCTTTGCAAACAAATTTTTCATGTCCAAAAATATATTGAAATCAGGTATCTGATCATGATGTCCCTGTTCTCATGATCAATTATATCTGAGTATCTCTCCCCATTTTTTTCTTTGCAGCTGTTTTATTTGCATTTGCTTTTGTATGTGCATTTTTTTAGATTGCCTTGTCCTGTCCATAGATTGCTATTATAGAAACAAATTTAAACTTTTTAAGACTGTTAACAGACTGTTACTGTACTGATACTGTTTGATTGCTATTAACTTACACTGATTTTTATGAACCAACATAGTGTGCTGCTTTTGCTTGGGTTTGTATTAGCTGAAAAATGCTATTTGTCTAAGTTTTTATTAATTTTTGTAATGACTCTGTACTTTACTACCTGCATGTATTCCTGTGTATTATTGCCAGGATGGCAGTTATACTTGTCTGACTAATGATGTTCTTGCTGTTGAAAATATGCCATTACAGTCACTGTTTTTTGCCAGTATTGATTCTGTTTGCTGTATGCATAAGCTGCCTTTGGAGACATACTGTACTTTTAATGTGTAGGGGAGGGGTTGACCCTCTCTTGTTACCATAGAACTTTTTGTCATTTAGGATTAGTCATAAGTACTGCCTTAAATTTTACTCCATTTTCAGACGTAAATGTGGACTTACATACTCAACATTTAATTGAATTGTTTAGTTTTGCATATACCATTTGCATTGCTGTAAATGCATTTACTGTATCTGTATTAACTTTAACTTTACACTGTGTCTGTATTAACTTTACTCTGTGTCTGTATGTCTGTAGGTTATCTCTGTGTTTATTCCGAATCCATCCTGGCTTATTAAACCAGTAAAGTAATATTTATTTTTCTGTCCTTTCCTGTCTCCTTTGTTTAATTAATTTACATTGAGTTTAAAAGATCCCTGTACTTTGCTGCAAACATATAACATGTGTTCCATAAATTTATTGCTTTAATGCCTATTGCCTGCTATGATCTGGGCTATAGGGAGGATTATTTCCATATTTTACTGGTCATAATTTACCTTTTTTATTATACTGTTAGTGTTTATAATTACCCTTTTCAGTAAGGCAAGGGGTTTGTCCTTCCTTCTGTTTATTGCTTACCTCCTTTTTCTGTGTACCCTGATGTTTGCAGGTTATTTGCATATGTGCTCTTTTCTATCTATGATTTACCTGTTCCCATTGTTCTATGCACCTCTTCATATCCTCTCCCACTTCTTTGGGGATTGGATATTGCTTCTGAAAAGGAGGAATATAATCAGAAGGATTACCTACACTCACTGGTACTGCTAACTTGCCACAGTCTGTCTTTGATGTAGCCCATAAGAGCTGAAATTGTGATTTGATTTGCTCCCATTTATCCTACAGTTGTGAATGTCTCTTGGTAATGTCTTTTTTATAGTTACTTACGTCAATTACAAAACAAGGAAATTGCTGAGCTGTATTTTAACTGTCTTCCGCTGTGGCAGACCATAAAACCTTGTTATTGAAATCAATTACTATTTCCAGTTTGCCGAGAATATCAACCTCAAAGATTGTTGTTCCGCAACTGGAATTCATAAGAAATGTACCCTGTATTGGAGATCCATTTTCTGTGAAACATATTTTAACTAGCTTACTGCTTATGACCATGCAAGTGCTGCCATCAAAGCCTTGAATGTAAGATTTTTTTAACTGATTTACAGCTAACTGTTTGTTAGTGACTGAGACTGCTGCCCTTGTATAATATTCATTTTGATCTGTTTTCCCGGGTATGTCTTTGATTACACAGACTGCATGTTCTGTTCCCTGTTGACTGTTAGTGTCTTTCCTGTCTAATGTGTACTTTGTACTTTCAGTTTTACATTTTAATTTCTGACTTGCACCGTGTGTGAGATTATATACTTTTTTTTTGTATCCCTCTGTGTTTGTTCCTGTGACTGATTTTTCCTTAATGTATTTTCTTTATCTTGATTTTTTTTTCTTATTTTTGGGTTTTGAAGAAGCACTATTATCTGCATAGATACCCTTTTGTGTTTGACTTTCTTTCCATCTTTTGTAATATGGACAATTCTGTTTAATGTGGCCTATTTTCTTACAAGTAAAACATATCACCTGTTTTTCTGAACTTTGTTGTGTATCTGTCTGTAACCCTGGTAGAGTAGAAGCTGCTTGTGTTCCCCCTGCGTTTGTTTTTTATCAGACCATGTATTACATCCCCTTCTTTCCCCATGTAGTCTACAAGCTGTTTTTGTACATTTCCTATGTGCATCTGCAATACTGCATACTTCTTTTAAACTGTCTAGCACTCTGGCTTTTCTCTTGTTCCAGGTAAGAGTTTGAGATGTGTAATCTCTGAGTCTATATATATCTGTCTGACAGAAACTGATTTTAAAGCTGCATCTGCATTTTACAGAATGTCATTAGCTGTCTGATGGAATTGCTTCAACATACCATTTTGCCTGACCAAAACATTATTTTGTTTTTTTTTTTTTTTTGTCATGCTATTTATTTATTTATTTATTTACATTTGTTGACCGGGAGAGTCCAACTGGACACAGGTCCATTTTCAGCAGAGACGTGGCCAGAGAAGCTCCACATTAAGTATTATTTGCATTATACAGTTAAAAAACATAGCATTTAAATATAGACATTAGTCCAGTTAAGGACGCAAGACAAGAAGAAAACAGATGTAAAACAGCTGTAGAACATAGTACAATTTTAAAATATGGTGACATATACTAAACATGGTTACAAATGTAGTTGAGATTCATCAGTGAACAATTATTACAATCTGTTTTTGAGGTACATAACAGCCATTAACAGTTGTTGCTACAAGAAGTTAGTATTATGTGGTAGGTAGCTGGGAACATAAGCAGACAAGCTTGCTAAGAGTAGGTTGTTGATAGGGGGCTGAGAGAGGTAGTGGGTGGGGGGAGTAGATGGTATTAGAGGGGGGTTGCAAGGGCATATCTGGCAAGTTTTGAAGTGTGATTTTAGTAAGGATTTAAAGTGGGTGCAAGAAGTTACAGAGGTAATTGAGGATGGGAGGGAGTTCCAGAGTTTGGCTATAGTGCAGGAGAATAATGCTTCTCCAGCAGAGTTAATGGCTCTTGTGACCTGTAGGAGGTTTTTGTGGCTGGATCTTAGTGGTCTCGTGGTTATGTAGGGTTGGAGTAGATTCTGGAGGGATGGGACTTTTAGTGGTTGGTTTATTAGTTTGTGGGCGAGTGCAAGTTGGTACCATTGAAGGAGGTGGGGGAGCTCTAGCCAGCCCAGTTCTGCTAGTGAGAGACAGTGGTGAGTACGGTAGGAAGCCCCTGTGGTGAATTTGGTGATTTTGTTGTAGCAGGTTTCGATCTTATTTAGATTGCATTGTCTAAGGTTAGTAAATATTGGAGAGGTGTAGAGTAAGGTAGAAATAAGATGAGAATTTGCTACCGAAATTTTAGCTGCTTTGGTAAGTAGTTGCTGATTTCTATACAATGCTCCTAATTTTTTGTGCACTTTTTTAATGGTCATGGAAATGTGAATGTCAAAGTTCAGTTTATTGTCTATTTCTACTCCTAGTAATTTGGTGTGTTCTGTAGGATGGATGGTGGTGTTGTCTTTTGCTGTGATGTTAAAGTGAGAGCTGTCTAGGGTAGGTTTGGTGGGTTGGAAGATTAGTAATTTTGTTTTGTTTGGGTTGAGTATTAGTTGGGCATCGGATAACCAAGTTTCAATAGAAGAAAATGCTTCCTGTGAGACTTTTTGCAGTTCTGGTAGGGAGTGGGCTGTGCAGATGATGGTTGAGTCGTCTGCGTATTGTATGAGTGTGCCATATGTTGTGGCTGAGGCTAGATTATTGGTGAAAATGGAGAAGAGTAGGGGTCCCAGGATGCACCCTTGGGGAACTCCTATAGAGACTGGTAGTTGGAGGGATAGGTTGTCCTGCCAAACAACTGCTTGTTGGCGGTCAGATAGGTAACTCTGAAACCAGTTGATGACTGGTTGAGAGAAGGATAGGTTATTGAGAAGAGAGATGAGTTGTTTGTGTGGGACCATGTCAAAAGCTTTAGAGAGGTCTAGGAAGGTAGCTGAGGAGAGATAACCTGCATTTTTATTTTGTAGGATAGTGTTAGAGAAAGAGAGTAAGGCGGTGGTGGTGCTATGGTTAGGTCGGAAACCGTGTTGTGTGTTGGAGAGGAGGTTGTTAGCAAGGAGGTGATCTGAGACTTGAGAATAAATGCATCTCTCTAGTATTTTGGAGAGTGGCAAGAGAATAGCTATGGGGCGGTAATTGGCTAGATCTGTGGAGGGGCCTCCTTTGTGTAGGGGAATTATGTGTGAGACTTTCCATAGTGTAGGAACATAACTTTCTGACAGAGATCTGTTTATCAAGAGTGATACGGGGTAGGCTAGACCGTCAGCTGCAAGTTGAATGTATTCACCTGGGAGGTTGTCTGCTTCTAATCTGGTGGTTTTAAGTTTAGTTAGTAGTAGTTTTATTTTGAAGGTAGGAACAGGAGAGAAATAGAAGCTAGTTGGGAGATTGTTAGTTCTAGTTGATGGTGTGGGTTTATGGGGGGGGGGGTTGTGTTGTCTAGCTAGTGATAATATGGTTTGTGTGAAGTGATTGTTGAAAGAGGTAGCAATATTTTCGGAGGAGTGAGTTAAGTTAGGAGTGGGTGTACTTACTTTACCTGGGTGGAGGATGGAGTTTATTGAGGACCAGAATTGTTTGGGGTTATGTTAGGAGGAGGTAAGGGTAGACTGGTAGTATTGGATTTTGTCCTGTTTTATAAGCTTTTTGGTTCTATTGCGTAGTTCTAGGAATTTTTGCCTAGTAGAGGGGGCTTTGGTTTTGTGCCAGTTGTCCCACGCTTTATCTCTGTTTTTCATTTCAGACTTCGTGTTTTTTTGTAGCCATGGGGATTGTTGGGCTCTAGTTTGGGAACGACTTATGGGGGTGTGGTAATTAAGGATGCTTAGGAATGTTTTATTAAAGTAGTCAACTGCGTCATCTAGTCTGAGGTATTTTAGAGGTTGCCAGTTACAGTCTTTTAGGGATGAGCTGAATGAGAGAGGGTTGAAGTTAGTTTTTTTGCGTATTTGATGGTAGATGATGGGTTTTGCCTTATAAAGGTGTTTTCTTAGTAAAAAGGTTGGGGAGTGATCGCTGAGGCTGTCAGATAAGCAGCCTGCTATATATGACTGGGGGTTCTTATTGACTAGTATCCAATCAAGGGTAGTTGGTCTGTTGGAGCTATTTATCCTAGTAGATGACTGGACTAGTTGGGTGAAGCCATGAAGATTTACATGATGGATTGGCTACTTGCTAGAGCATAGGTTCATAGGTTCATACTAGGCTATCTGCCCTAAGGCATTTATAAGCCTAGCCAGAGTGTATGTGGCTTACACCACCCCTTAGGATGAGAATACTACGCCCTTTTAGGGTTTAGTTTACTATGCCTCTGTTTAGTAATGACACAGAGATGACCCCCGGGGTAAACCTATGATCTCCCATCCACTCGTCGAGATTTCTCTTGAATAGAGTCAGTGAGGGGCTCTGCCTAACATGAACTGGGATTCTGTTCCAGAGTGTAGGGAGCCTCTGGGTTATGAATCTGTCCCTCCAGCACGTCCTATTTATTTCTGTGTTGAGGTTTAAGTCACTTGTTCTCATGGCTCTGATGGATTTGGATTTTCTGAGGTGGAGCATGTCCATTAATTCAGGATTGGACATGGCCTTGTACGTCAGGCACAGATCACCTCTGAGTAGGCGGTATGCGACTGAATAGAGCTGGAGGTTTGCAGTCGGGCAGCATATGACATATGTTTAAGACCCTTTATCCTCTTGGTGAGGAACTTTTGGGGTCTTTCCAACTGCTGCAGGTGTCGGGTGAGATACATCCCAAATGGGGCATTGTACTCAATCATTGGCCTGATAAGAGAAGAGTACAGGGGCACAATGACCTCTCTTGATCTAGATGTGAAACCCTTCATGATAAGGTGGGCAATATAGAAGGTCTTCCTAACCACTTTGGCAATGTGAGTGTCAAATGAGATGTTACTGTCAACCTGGGTCCCTAGTTCCCTGATTACCTCTTCCGTACTTAATGGATTACCGCCTATGTGGTAATTTGTCGGTACCTTGTTTTTCCCAAAAGGTATGACTATACATTTTTTGGCATTCAGCTTAAGGCCATGGCTCTGGCACCAATTATCCATTTCTATGAGGCCTCTCTGAAGGATGTTTGTGTCCGCTGGAGTATCAATTATGGCGCCCAGTTTGCAGTCATCTGCGAACTTTGTCAGCCACAATCCTCCTATGTTTGCCTGTACTTCGGAAAAATAAATGCCGAACAAGAGGGGTCCCAGGACTGAGCCCTGTGGGACACCGCTTGTGACTGGCTTAGAGTCTGACATAGCTCCAGCAACTCTGACCCTGTGGGTTCTGTCCTTGAGCCAGTTTGCAACCCATCTTGTGACATATGGGTTTACATTTAAGCTGGTGAGTTTGTCTATGATGCCCGAGTGGGGTATTGTGTCAAAGGCTTTTGCAAGGTCAAGGTAGGCTGTGTGAACTGCCTTACCCTCATCAATGGCCTTAGTGACTGTTTCAAAAAAGTCGACCAAGTTCAAAAGGCAGGATCTGCCCTTGACAAAGCCAAATTGAGTAGGATCCAATGTCTGTAGGTCCCCAATGTCTTTGTTTATGAGTTCCATAATGATCCTCTCCATAGCTTTGCAGACCAGGCTCATCAAGCTTATGGGGCGGTAATTTGCAGGGTCCATAGAAGCACCGCCTTTGTGAAGTGGGACCACTGTTGCCGTACGCCACTCTTTGAGTACGTATCCTGTAGTAAGGCTAAGATTAAACAGCAGCCTTATGTGTGGGTTTAGTTCCTCTTGGAGTTCATGTAGCACACAGCCTGGGACACCATCCGTTCCCATTGATGCTGTGTTTTTAGCTTTAGAGAGGGCGGCTCTCACCTGGGCATCTGAGATGTTAGGGAGACTACACTCTGCTGGGATAGTTATTTCTCCTTTTGGGAGGGAGGGGGAAGAGAAATTTGCACTGAACCTGTCTGCCAGAATGTTGGCAATGTCAGTGGGTTCAGTGTATTTTGTGTCATTTTGGACTAACTCTGAGCATATCTGGGAGTTTCCACCCAGGTTTCTAACATAGCTAAAGAAGGCCTTGTGATTGTCTTTTGTGTCTTTTGCGATTTTTCTCTCAAAGTTGGCCTTGGATGATTTTATGAGTGATCGTAGTTTTTTGCTAGTACTGATCAGAGACGCCTTCCCTTTTAGGGATTTTGCTCTGTCATGTAGTAGCTTCCTCCTCCTGTTGTAAAGCTTGTTTATGGCTGGGGTTCACCAGACCGGGCGCCTGCCTTTGGGGGAATGGGTCTTGGTTTTATTTGGGATTGCATGATCCATGCATTCTTGAAGGTGCCCATAGAAGGCATTTGCAAAGGATTCAGCAGTGTGGGTTGTGGTTTCCACAGGCCCAGGGGCCTTGAAGGATACCACTTCAGTCTTAAGAAGTGTGAAGTTTGCTTTTGAGAAGTTCTTCACTGTGGTCTTTTGTGCAGGGGTGGGGGCGGGATGTGGATTTCCAGTGAGATTAATTTATGGTCTGATCTTACCAAAGAGGGATATACTTCTGGTGTGGAGCATTTTGTCCCCATGTTTGTGATGATCAGGTCTAGTATATTGTCTCCTCTTGTGGGAATGGTGACTAGTTGTTCCACTGCATTTGAGTTTATGAATTCTAGGAACCTTTGGGCTAGGGTGTTGGGGCTTGAGTAATGTTCCCAGTCTATGTTTGGGTAGTTGAAGTCTCCCAAAATGATGGTATTTGGAGAGACATTCATACTCTCCAGTGTCTTCAGGAAGGCTGTGTGGGGTTCCTGAGTTTGAGAGGGTGGTCTGTAGCATGCTACAAACTGTAAGGCAATTTTGCCTATGGTTAGTTGCACCTGGATAGTCTCCGATGCTTCGTGCGTTGCCACTAACCTGGAGGTGTGTGTATCTTTGATGAAAATTGATATTTCCCCCTCCTTTTGTGGTTCAGTCCAAGTTTTGGGGCCGGAAAGCATGATATGAGGTAAAACCTGATAGTGCTGGGGTGCTCTCAGGAGCCTTGAACCAGGTTTCAGTCACTGCACAGACATCGATGTTCTCCATACTGAGGAGGGCTTCGAGGGCGTGCATCTTGAGGTTTAGACTTCTGGCATTGAGCAGCATTACCCTTAGTTTTTTTCCACTTGTGTTTTCTAGGGAGGTAGGTTTGTCATTTGAGCCTTGCCTAAAAAAGGCACTATGGGGGTGACAAGAGCCTTGGCCAATATCCGGAAGCCCAGGGGTGACAGGTGCAAGCCATCCCTTGCGAAGCAGCGTGGCTTGTCAAGCATGTCATCCCAAGCAGACAGACATTGGATCCCCTGGCAGGATTGCCAGTCAGTGTTGAGGTCACCTAGAATTAAAGTTTCTTGGGGTAGGTGGTGGGTAGTCCAGCTGAAGAGGTTTTCAAGTGGAGGGATGTTGTGGCCAGGTGGGAAGTAGCAACCTATTATGTTTGGGGGTTTATTTTGGTTTATTTTAAGGTTGGTATATATTATTTCTTCCTTACCTATTTAGGGAGCTGCTAACTTTAAGATCTTGATGTCTAGATGCTGCTTAAATATTATAGCTATACCACCTCCTTTTTTGTTTAGTCGGTCTACTCTTAGTATATTGTAACCAGTATGGAGGATTTGCTCATTAGTAATGTGTGGTTTTAACCATGTTTCTGTAAGGATCACTACATCAGGAGAGTAGAAGTCTATGGTGGCATGGAATTCATGCACCTTGTTGCATATACTTCTAATATTTAGGCTTATCAGAAGGAGGTCGGTTGGCTTTCTATTGGCTACGATTTGGGAGATGTGGTTTGTAGTCTGATTATGAGGGGAGAGGTTGGAGATAGAGGGACCAGGATTAGGATGGATGTCTCCACTGAGTGCTAGGTTGGATATGGATGAGATTATTAGTTTTATCAATTTCTGTATATGCTTGCTTATAAGGGAAGTTGTTTGATTGTGTTCTGTGGGCAATAGGTTTGGTGGTGGGGTTATGTTAGGTTCTGGGGTTGTTTTTAGTTTAGGTATTGTGGTCTGTAGTCTATATAGAAGGTGTATTGAGAAGGTTGTTGACCTGATGAGAGAGTAGTAGTGTAGAGGTGGGATATGAGTGGTGGTGTGTGTGGTGGTACAGTGGTAGTGGTTGAGTGCAGGAATGGTGGAGGTTTGGTAAGATGTGATGTATGCAAGGAGTGTGCATGCAGTGAGTATAGTTATGGTGTGCTTGTACATATTAGCTGAGTAGGAGGGATAGTAGTGAGAAGTTGTAGGAGGAAGTTTAGGTGTGGTGATGTTATAGGTTGAAGGGTGGGAGGGGTTACTGTTTGTAATAACGGTGGGACTACTGGGGATGGGTGGGAATTGGGGGAAGGGAGGGGAGCATAGCGGGCAACAGATGAAGGAAGACTATCAGTAGGTTTATAGGTTATAATGAAAAGGGCTGGCCCTGATTAGGCTGCAGTTGTTCTTGTGGGAGGGGGAGGATCAGAATAGACCAGAAAAGTGGTGGATAGCAATAGTATGATAAAAAGGGCTGGCCCTGATTTCACAGATATGCAAGTCTACAGAAACAATAAGAAAAGGCAGTAGGTACTCTGACTTGCTTGTTTTGCATACCTGTCTTATTGAAATAAAATAAGCCAATTTTACCAAGGAGTTATGTGGAAATTAGGAAGACAAGAATTTATAAGAGAAAAGGTTTAGTAGAAAGAGAGAAACAGCAGAGCATACAAATAGTAGAACATATAAAGACAGATTGCAGTTAGAAGTACAGAATGGGGGGCAACTAATGTTCTGAAACAATAAGAAAATCAGTAGGTACTTTGGATTTACTTGTTTTGCATACCTTATTTTTGAAATAAAATAAACACTTGTAACCAGGAGTATGTGGGATTTAGAAAGAACACAAGTTATAGGAGAAAGGGTTTGGTAATACTAGAAAAACAGCAGGGCTTTCAAATAGCTGAAACAGCTTGCAAAGGGAGACTGCTGTTAGGAAGTACAGTATGGGGAGGGGCAAACTAACGTCCATGATGGAGTGCTTTAAAATAGAAATTAAACAAGGGCTAGCAATTAATTTTGTCTGGAGGATAAAACATACTTTTTGTATACTAAAAATTTAAGGTCTTTATGAAAAATTAACTGTTGGTAATGGATAAAAAAGGTTACGGCCAGTGGGCTAGGCTCAAAATTGTAAAATACTATTATCAGCTGATCAGACAGACACCATACTACTGTATCCATTAATATTTATTTGCATTAGTACAAATTCTTGCCAAACAGCTAATACTGTCAGAGTTATTTCAATTCTATTATAACACGGCTAGACACATATAACTACAGACTAATAATGCACACTAAGTCATAGATGTCACTAAAGAGTGAAACATACTGTCCAGTTTATAAACTCTTTTAAATGTCAACCAATGTTATTTTTAATGTCCTTGTGACTTGTTCTTCTGGTTTGCATGATTGATTTCTGTTTTATGTCCTTTGGTTATTTTCTTCCTTGCTGTATCTGAAGACTTGACAAAAAGTCTCTCCATGTCATCTTTGCGTCACTTGAAGTGTTTGTATTTTATTTCATTTATTTCTGCATCTGAAAGCTCACAGAAAGTCAACTTCCTTTTTTCTATAACAGGATGCCATTTATAGTAAGCCCACAGCTATATGCTATTAATATCTAAGCTGATCATTTACAAGAAATCTTTTTAATAAAAGGTAACTTAACTGTTCTTGCAAAGCAAGCCATATTTTCTTTTACTGCACACACAGTATAATTTTGGGGAAAGCATTTTAATTTATACAATCTCTATCACAGCTGACACCTCTCTGGCAAAGGGAAGTCCCAGACAGGCATAGCATCTAAGGTGTGGAATCAAGTGCTGGCAAATATAAATGTCAAGGAAGGATTGACATTGGTACAGCATAGAAAGAGAGCAAATGACATAGTATCCCATGATAGCATTAAATCCCAACACAATGCTATTGCTTGTATAATCAATGATGGGAAACCTTCCACTAGGCAAAGTTAATTTTGAAGTTGATGAGGGTGGCATAGGCACAATCCAAAGTCACATGGATACTGCTAGTTTGGAACGCCCAGAAAATATGTCCACAGCTTCTACAGTAGGTCAGTATGTACAACTGAATGACACTTTCCTAACTTGTGTTCACACCTCAATGCTACATACCTTTGTGAATGCCTCTCCAGCAGGTGCATCAAGATTATCAGTAGGTGTGGAACACACACACACATCTCACAATACATAGGTTCATAGGTGTGTACTAGGCTAATGGCCCTGGAGCCTTTACAAGCCTACCCCATAGGATTACCCTGGCATCGTGCCTCTTGACCTTAGTTTCCAGTGCCTCTGTCAAGTAGAGCCACTGGAGTGATCCCTGGGGTGAATTTTCTATTTCCCATCCACTCATCAAGATTTCTCTTGAAGAGGGCCAGTGAGGTCCTCTGTTTGACATGTATGAGAAGTCTATTCCATAGCACGGGCAGTCTCTGGGTTATGAACCTGTCCCTCTAGCACATTCTGTTGATTGTGGTAATGAGGCTGAGGTCTCCGGAGTGTGTGGTATGGATGGATTGGGATTTCTTTACATGTAGCGTTTCTAACAGAGCTGGGTCAGACATGTCTTTATAAGTCAAGCAGAGATCACCACTATGTAGGCAATATGAGACATAGAATAGTTGGAATTTTTGAGTCTGTCCATATAAGAGAAGTGTTTAAGGCCCAGGATCCTCTTTGTGAGGTACTTTTGTGGCCTCTCCAGTTGTTGCAGGTGTCTAGTGAGGTACATGCTAAATGGGGCATTGTACTTGATGATTGGCCTAATGAGAGAAGAGTAGAGGGAGACAATGACCGCTTTCTTCCTGGATGCAAAACCCTTAGTAATGAGATGTACCACATAGAAGGACTTTCTGATCACAGTGGCAGTGTGGTGGTCAAAAGAGAGGTTGCTGTCAACCTGTGTTCCCAGATCTCTTATGACACCTTCTGTGTTCAGTGGACTACCATCGATGTGGTAGTTCATGGGAACTGTTTTTTTCCCAAAGGGGATGACGACACATTTTTTGGCATTAAGCTTAAAGCCATGGTTCTGACACCAGTCGTTGGTCTCGGTAAGGCCTTTCTGTAGGATGTCAACATCACATGGGGAGTTAATAATGGCACCCAACTTCCAGTTGTCTGCAAACTTTGTCAACCAGAGTCCCTTCGTGTTGGACTGGAGTTCTGAGAAGTAGATACCCAACAGGAGAGGACCCAGGACTGATCCCTGTGGGACTCCACTCGTGACTGGTTGGCAGTCTGACTTGGAGTCAGCTACTTACACACTGCGGGTTCTATCTGTGAGCCAGTTTGCAACCCATCTAGTGATATAAGGGATGATGCCTAGCTTAGTGAGTTTTTCTATGATTCCTGAGTGGGGAATGGTATCAAAGGCCTTGGTCAGATCAAGGTAGGCTGTATGAACCACCTTGCCTTCATCCAGAGTTCTGGTGACTGACTCAAATAAGTCAACCAAGTTGAGCAGGCATGATCTACCCCTCACAAAACCAAACTGTGTGGGATCCAGAGTTTAGAGATGCCCTATATCCTTGTTTATTAGGTCCATGATGATGTGTTCCATAGCTTTGCATATCAGACTTGTCAGGGTAATGGGGCAATAGTTCCCAGGGTCTATAGTCACTCCTCCTTTGTGTAGAGGGATGACTATAGCAGTGTGCCATTTGGTAGGACAAAGCCTGAGGTGAGGCTGTGATTGAACAGGGCACACAGGTGAGGTACCATGTCACACAATGCATTATCCTAACATTCACATGGAGAATGAAGCACACAGTTTTCAATAGTTTGTCTTTTGTTCAGAAGTCAGACAAAAATTGCACCATCAGTGTTATGCTCTGAGGCAGGAAGGCAGGCTGATGTTGGTAGCTATGTGGATGCCAATGCTGATCCCATTACTGTCAAAGTCATGTCACAGCCTGAAGGCACTGGCACATAGTCAAAAGGTATACTGCAGGGATTCCACCTGCTCAGCAGGATGATGATTCTACTAGGGCCAGTACTGGCCAAAAGATAGTGCACTATGAGCACATGCCTTCACCTGGGGTGTGGAATCCTCCCCCCAGTGCCCCACCTCACTATCCGATCCACTTGTGGATCCTGCGCAGGAAGACAGGACAGAATGCGCATGACCACAACTACCTCTCAAGACATATCAGAAATTGTCTGCACAACAGAAGTTTGTGTCAACACATTGTCCAGGCACAGGCTATGGCTTCTGAGAGTCAAATAGAAATGATTATAGTATTGTAAGGTATATGTGAAGATATCTAAAGGTTAAATTAGTTAGAACAACCCCATCAACTAACATATACCACAGCTTCTTACCACCTATAAAATTTTCCAGTAACCATCTGCTTGTCTAGCACTAAAAAAAATCAGCACAACTATGTTCCCTTTCGGTCATTATCCAGTGACCAAAAACTCCTGTCTGTCCACAAACCTATCAAACCTGCTTGGCATTGTCTACTCATACCAAGGCCTGGAATTCTGTACCTGTATTCTATCAGGTTGATACCCACCCTCCCATCCTTCAAAATCATTCTGAAAGACTTCCTAGTCAAAAGCTGGCTCTCTTCTTGCTCAACACCAGGATAAACAATACCCCTAAATGTGAACAGATACCCATTCATACCTTACACCATCTTAGTCTCCCTTCTTCACTTATTTCCTTACTTATACCAAATTTTCTCCCCTGGCTTTCTCTCTAAATATACCATAAGCCTACTTTTATCTCACTTCATATTGCAGTTTCTGTTTGTATTATACTAACTTGCCTTTGATTTTTCTATAAACTGGCTAAAATTTCACTAAATATTAAATCATTGTCATATAACTTGTATCTATTTTTAACCAATGTTTTTATATTATGTGTAATTTGGTATAATTATTTAAACTGTATATGTTTTTGTATTATTTTTGAAGATTGGAAAATTATTGTTCTTAAAATGTTTTGTAATACTTTGGAGCTTTTCTCCCCGGGCCTCAGCTGAAAATGGTCTCCTACCCAGGTGGACTTTCCCAGTAATCAAATGTCAATAAATACAATAAACAAAACATTTCACAACAATGCCAGCAGTAGGCCAGGAGAAATGTCATGATGTGAAGCATGGCTGCTCACATAACTTCCATGTTGGCCTCTAGTTACACATTTGTGAGAAAACACCAGACCCACATGGCAAGAATACCCTGTGCAAGGCACGGGTCAAGCCAGCATGAGTGGAGTTTGTTGTGGACATCCAGCATAGGTGGCCAAGTCAACTCCAGTATCTCTGGATGTGCAATCATCCCTGGATCAGCCCACTCGATGTTGTAGGATTTCCACATTTCAGGAGAGAACCTCACAGTCTTGTTCACAGTCCTGCAGTATGGGCCAGTCACTGTCAATGGTCTCAACAGCATCACAACTGTCATGCCACCTTAGCAGCTCAAACTTATACTGTTGCGATAGCACCAATTCACTTTTCAGCAGTGGCTAGCCATCCCTATCTTCAGAGGACTGTGTATGATATGACACAGTCCAGATGTGAGTTGCACACTCCATGTTCTACTCCATGCACTCCCCTGGCCAGTGGCAGACACAGTGTTAAAACATCAGTGAGACAGAATAACTGTATAGGGGGAAAAATCTCTACACCCACAGATAGGCAAAAAATCCTCTACTTTCCTACGGTGAAGGAGAGAAAAAAAAGACAAAAAATATACAATTATCTATGGAGAAAAAAGATATACTTACCTGTGGAGAGGCAAAAAACTCTAATCACAAATGTAGATGTCCAAAAACACTTTGATAAGTACAAGCCCTCTATGTACAAGCGTATGACCAAAGAAATTGTACAACACATCATACCTTCACGGATATGATGAGGGTGGTTTTGCATGTAAATTTACAGCACATGTAGTCAAATGTGATAGCAACAATTTAGCCCCCTCCCTACTGGTTTGCCTAATAGAGAGATTGTGTGTGTGTGTGTGTGTGTGTGTGTGTGTGTGTGTGTGTGTGTGTGTGTGTGTGTGTGTGTGTGTGTGTGTGTCTGTCTGTCCAATAGCAACTGTGCAAATGATGTCAGCTCTGACCCTGTCAACTGTACATATCTGTATGCTGTGCGAAGGGATATCTGATGCACAGTGTGAGCCCACTATGCAACACATTGCACAGCCTACAGTTTGCACTGCATGCACCAGGTTTTATCTTTGTATCTTTACATTATCACATAGTATTTGTCAAGGCCCATAGTTGTTTACAAGATGACACTGCTTTGCACCTGTTGCTGTGTAACATACGCAAGCCTGTTTAAAGTGAGCTGTGCTGCTGGATTGTTGCTGCCATCAGCTGGCTGTCATTGCTGTCCTCCCTGATAATGGTTCCAGGTGCTACATAGGAGGATGATGCAAGACCAATGAGTGGTCCTGCAGATGGTGGTACTGGTGGACTGGACTGACATAGACTTGGTCTGTGCGGTATGCAGCATGCTGTGAGCACTCTGCATGCAATGGCTGGATCATACTGCAGACCCCTCTCAGGCTCATCCAGACAAAATAAACAGGCTTTGAGCAGGTGAAACACCTGCTCTGCCTTAGTCTGGGATAGGATGTTGTACTGGTTTTCTTCAGCTCCCCATGGGTTCTATACTAGTGTCATAAGCCAGAGTTTGAGTGAGTAACCTGAGAGGCATAGGTGGAGGTGGACATATGAAAATGGTGTGGTTATTACACCTTTCTCACTTTTAAGCAGTTACCTGTGCTAGAGTTTGATGGCTTCTACTGTACATACATACTAGGTGTCCATGTGTTATCCATCCTTGCAAAAAGTGGCTGTAGAAGGAACTTCTATACCAGATATGGGACTCATGAGTACTACCAGGATGCTGGACTGATATATTGAATGCACAAAGTCACTGGAACACAGACATGATGTAATATATTATATTGGACCAACATAAGTTTTGCAATTACTTGAGCTTTCAGTCTAGCCCAAGCCCTTCATTAAGACTTCACTAAAATCAAGATGCTGGACTGGGATATTGGTAATATGCCCATTTGAATCACACTCAGCTTGGAATGTGCTAGAATGGTAGCCTCTCCTGTTTTAGTAGCCTTCTCCACATGGGCCAGGTGAAGCTCTAATAGCCACATGTGTGCAATCTGTTGCACCAAGCACCTCAAGAAAGCATGCCAGATTATAAAGCACATGCTTGGCGTTACGTCTGTACTGTGGTGTTTTTTTCTGAAACAGATATGCTCATTGACATGGGCTAGAAGTACTTTGAGGAACTGCTGCAGTATCCTAGACGCTGAAGCCTGGAATATATTTAATGTGTCCCCATCTGTCTCTGGAAGATCCCTGTAGCAAGTATAGTGTTATATGTATCTTGTTATCCATGGGAATAGGCAGGCCACATTTTCCATCAGTTCCACTTTGTGAGCCATACCAGTTCATCAAAGCTCTTATGATGTCCCCGTGCACTTGAAACCAGTCAACAACCTGCTGACCTTCCAGACTGTAATGGGAAAAACGTTGTTGGAAATACTTGTGCTGTTGATGCTGAGCACTGTGAGGTGGAGCATGTTACATTATCGCTGCAACGAGCGTCTCATAGTGGTTAATAGCTACGTTTGCTGCAAAAACAAGTATTTTCACTAACTGTAAAACCTGTGGAAATGGTGGTACTTGCCTTTTTGCAACCTATCTTCAGAGCATTCACTTAAAAAGCATTCTGTGACTCCAAATCATAAACAGTGTGAAAGGCACTTCATATCATCAGTAGAACATTTGTATACTTCCCAAATTTATATGCCATAGGACTCAAGGATTCATAGGAAGTTCAAGGCACTTTACTCTAGATACCATTAATGCCCTGTCAATATGCACATTCAGGCTGTATCTCTTTATAAAAGGAGGACTAGGCCACTTAATCTCAGGATACATTTGAAGGTATCCAATCGTCCAAGCTCTGTATAAAGAATGATAATGCATCCTGATAAAACTGCAGGAACAGCTTATTCCAGATATAGGGGAGACACTACATAATGAATATATCCCTCCATTATATTATTTTTATCTGATGTTAAGGATTTAGGTTCATAGTTCTGGTGTTTGCAAAGCTATCAAGAACAACAGAGTCTCTAGTGACATAGGAGATGAGGCACAGACCCCCCCAAGAGTATTTAAGATAATGAGTAAAGAGATAGAGCTTCTAGTCTCTCTCGTGGTAGTCTAGGGTCATTAAGGCTAAAATCTTTTTGGTTAGGATTCTCAGAAGCATCTCCAGCTGTTTGATATGTCAAGTCTTTCCAGGCTTGCTAGTTGTTGCTGAAGCACCTACCAAGGGGAGAAAACCCTGACAGAAGAAAAGGAGCCACTTTTGTGATTTTAAGTATTTTCTTCTGATTTTTTGTTAAGATTTACTGCTTTGCCGCCTACTTTTTGGCATTTTCCGGTTTGCTAAAGTTTATATCCCTATCAGAAGCAGTATTTAGAATACATCTAGTGCCTGTTTACTGCATTTCCTGTGTTGCACTTAGTATAAAATCATTTTTTTTCTCTTAAAACTGCATTTTACCTGACTTTGGCCTAGCACTCAAGTGTGGGGTCATTTATTGCACTGTTGTGAATATTCTGCTACTTGTGTATCTCTGCTACCTTTAAACTAAAACAAAAAAAGAAAAAAACAAAAGAATCTTGCTTTTTTCCCACTTTCTGAAATTTAAGACTGTTCAGTTACAGATTTGCTGTTCTGAACTGTTTGTAAGTTTCTAGAAGGCCAGTGCTTGCTTGGGCTAAAGGGAAGTCTCTGTGTTCACCAGTGGCAGTGGTTAACACTGAACAGCCTGCCTGTCCCTGTAGGAGTGGTTACTGCCTAGAAGCTGTAGTTTTATTGGCCATTTTGGGTCAATTCTAAACTCCTTGATCTCTCTCTCTTAAAATCCGGCTGCCTTGTGGTTTTGGCATCTTTCCAGGCTTGCTAGTTGTTGCTGAAGCACCTACCAAGGGGAGAAAATGCTGAGAGAAGAATAGGAGCCATTTTTGTGATTTTAAGTATTTTCTTCTGATTTTTTGTTAAGATTTACTGCTTTGCCACCTACTTTTTGGGATTTTCCAGCTTGCTAAAGTTTATATCTGTATCACAAACAGTATTTAGAACACATCTAGAGCCTGTTTACTGCATTTCCTGTGTTGCACTTAATTTAAAATCATTTTTTTCTCTTAAAACTGCATTTTACCTGACTTTGGCCTAGCACTCAAGTGTGGGGTAATTTATTGCACTGCTGTGAATATTCTGCTACTTGTGTATCTCTGCTACCTTTAAACTAAAACAAAAAAAGAAAAAACAGAAAAATCTTGCTTTTTTCCCACTTTCTGAAATTTAAGAAAGTTCAGTTACAGATTTGCTGTTCTGAACTGTTTGTCTGTTTCTAGAAGGTCAGTGCTTGCTTGGGCTAAAGGGAAGTCTCTGTGTTCACCAGTGGCAGTGGTTAACACTGAACAGCCTGCCTACCCCTGTAGGAGTGGTTACTGCCTAGAAGCTGTAGTTTTATTGGCCATTTTGGGTCAATTCTAAACTCCTTGATCTCTCTCTCTCTTAAAACCCGGCTGCCTCGTGGTTTTGGCGTCTTTCCAGGCTTGCTAGTTGTTGCTGAAGCACCTACCAAGGGGAGAAAACGCTAAGAGAAGAAAAGGAGCCACTTTTGTGATTTTAAGTATTTTCTTCTGATTTTTTGTTAAGATTTACTGCTTTGCCGCCTACTTTTGGCATTTTCCGGTTTGCTAAAGTTTATATCCCTATCAGAAGCAGTATTTAGAATACATCTAGTGCCTGTTTACTGCATTTCCTGTGTTGCACTTAATATAAAATCATTTTTTTTCTCTTAAAACTGCATTTTACCTGACTTTGGCCTAGCACTCAAGTGTAGGGTCATTTATTGCACTGTTGTGAATATTCTGCTACTTGCGTATCTCTGCTACCTTTAAACTAAAACAAAAAAAGAAAAAAAACAAAAGAATCTTGCTTTTATTTATTTTATTTATTTATTTATTTAACATTTGTTGACCGGGAAAGTCCGACTAGGTTCCACAGAGCCTGTTTTCAGCGGAGGCCCGGGGAGAAATGCTCCAGATGCATGTCTTTGGAATGTGGGAGGAAACCAGAGTACGCGGAGGAAACCCACGCAAACACAGGGAGAACATGCAAACTCCACACAGAAGGCACCCCAGCCGAGAATCGAACCGGAGAACCTCTTGCTGTGAGGCGACAACGTTAACCGCTGCACCACTGTGCCGCCGCTTTTTTCCCACTTTCTGAAATTTAAGAAAGTTCAGTTACAGATTTGCTGTTCTGAACTGTTTGTAAGTTTCTAGAAGGCCAGTGCTTGCTTGGGCTAAAGGGAAGTCTCTGTGTTCACCAGTGGCAGTGGTTAACACTGAACAGCCTGCCTGTCCCTGTAGGAGTGGTCACTGCCTAGAAGCTATAGTTTTATTGGCCATTTTGGGGCAATTCTAAACTCCTTGATCTCTCTCTCTTAAAACCCAGCTGCCTCGTGGTTTTGGCATCTTTCCAGGCTTGCTAGTTGTTGCTGAAGCTCCTACCAAGAGGAGAAAATGCTAAGAGAAGAAAAGGAGCCACTTTTGTGATTTTAAGTATTTTCTTCTGATTTTTTTGTTAAGATTTACTGCTTTGCCGCCTACTTTTTGGCATTTTCCGGCTTGCTAAAGTTTGTATCTGTATCACAAACAGTATTTAGAACACATCTAGAGCATGTTTACTGCATTTCCTGTGTTGCACTTAATTTAAAATCGTTTTTTTTCTCTTAAAACTGAATTTTACCTGACTTTGGCCTAGCACTCAAGTGTGGGGTATTTATTGCACTGCTGTAAATATTCTGCTACTTGTGTATCTCTGCTACCTTTAAACTACAACAAAAAAAAGAAAAACACAAAAAAATCTTGCGTTTTCCCACTTTCTGAAATTTAAGAAAGTTCAGTTACAGATTTGCTGTTCTGAACTGTTTGTAAGTTTCTAGAAGGCCAGTGCTTGCTTGGGCTAAAGGGAAGTCTCTGTGTTCACCAGTGGCAGTGGTTAACACTGAACAGCCTGCCTGTCCCTCTAGGAGTGGTTACTGCCTAGAAGCTGTAGTTTTATTGGCCATTTTGGGTCAATTCTAAACTCCTTGATCTCTCTCTCTCTCTTAAAACCCGGTTGCCTCGTAGTTTTGGCATCTTTCCGGACTTGCTAGTTGTTGCTGAAACTCCTACCAAGGGGAGAAAACGCAGAGAGAAGAAAAGGAGCCACTTTTGTGATTTTAAGTATTTTCTTCTGATTTTTTGTTAAGATTTACTGCTTTGCCACCTACTTTTTGGCATTTTCCTGCTTGCTAATGTTTATATCTGTATCACAAACAGTATTTAGAACACATCTAGAGCCTGTTTATTGCATTTCCTGTGTTGCACTTAATTTAAAATCGTTTTTTTTTCTCTTAAAATTGCATTTTACCTGACTTTGGCCTAGCACTCAAGTGTGGGGTCATTTATTGCACTGTTGTGAATATTCTGCTACTTGTGTATCTTTGCTACCTTTAAACTAAAACAAAAAAAGAAAAAAAAAATCTTGCTTTTTTCCCACTTTCTGAAATTTAAGAAAGTTCAGTTACAGATTTGCTGTTCTGAACTGTTTGTAAGTTTCTAGAAGGCCAGTGCTTGCTTGGGCTAAAGGGAAATCTCTGTGTTCACCAGTGGCAGTGGTTAACACTGAACAGCCTGCCTGTCCCTGTAGGAGTGGTTACTGCCTAGAAGCTGTAATTTTATTGGCCATTTTGGTTCAGTTCTAAACTCCTTGATCTCTCTCTCTCTCTTAAAACCCTACATCTCTCTTTTTGCGTGGTTTTGCACACTGAGCCGCATCGGGCAGCACCACTTAAACAGGTTTAAACTATTCCAGACTCCCCAAAGTCTGCTCTTCATTTTTTCCCTTAGAACTGTTCAAACTCTCAAAGTAAGCACTTTGTTCTCTTTCTAAAGCTCTGCACTTGCTCAGTTCTTATAAGGAAACACTAACTAACTAAAGCACTACACCCTCCTAAACTTCTCATAAGTACTAGACTCCCGATTGGTCCTTCCTGATCATGTGTAAAATCAGTTCCCTTTACTAATCTGATCAGTGAAAAACCAGTTCCCTATACTAATCTGGTATGTCCAAGGGTCAGTTTCAGGGTTACTCTCCAGTCCAGCTGGTGAATCTGGGAATTTTGAGGCAATGTTACAATTGCCTTATGTACACAGACAACCCTCTCCTCCTTCCAACAAACTCTAATACATGTGAGAGATGCAGTTACACAGCCAAACTGGAGGCAGAGCTCTCTCAACTCAAGACTGGCACAGTCAGTCAGGAGGAAAAGGTAATCACTCGCACCACAAATCCAGTCTCACACAGACCTATTGCATCTGCATACCCAACACATAAACACACAAAAACATACTTGGAGGCTCTAAATAAAAATCTGCCTAAGCAGCAAAGACCTCCAAAGCAGATATCCAAGCAACAGCTACCTTTCAACAATACCCACGAATCACATATCTCACAAAGTCAGTGTGCCTCACAGTCACAGCCCTTAAGGCTAAACAACACACCAAATACACTCGTTATAGGGGACTCTATTGTCCGGCACACTGACGTCCCACTCACCAGACTGAACAAGGAGAAGGTCACTGTAAGCTGCCTGTTGGGTGCCAGGATCCGCCACATAATGCAAGCACTCAAGTCACTCCAAAGTAAGTACAAATATGACTCCATCGTTGTCCATGCTGGTGTGAATGACCTGAGACGTACCTCCCCGGACTACATGAAAAGAGACATAGAGGAGCTCTCTGATCATGTAGCCCAGGCTGGTATGACCCTGACTTTGAGTAGCATCTTGCCCTCACCAAGAATGATACCACAGTATAAAGACAAAATGATCAGTTTCAACAATTGGCTAAAGTATTGGTGTCATTCAAAGGGGATCCAGTGTCCGTCAGCCTGGGATGACATGCTCAACAAGCCACATTGCTTTGCTAGGGATGGCTTGCACCTGTCAACCTTAGGCTTTCGTATACTGGCCAAGGCTCTTGCCACCCCCATAGTGCCTTTTTTAGGCAAGGCTCAAAGGACAAACCCACCTCCATAGATAACCCAAGGATAAAAAAACTAAAGGTAATGCTATTCAATGCCAGAAGTCTAAACCTCAAGATGTACGCACTCGAGGCTCTCCTCAGTATGGAGAAAATCAATGTCTGTGCAGTAACAGAAACCTGGTACAAGGCTCCTGAGAGCACCCCAGCACTACCAGGTTATAACTCATACCATGCTTTTCAGCCCCAAAACTCGGACCGAAGCACAAAAGGAGGGGGAGTATCTATATTCATCAAAGATACCTGCACTTCCAGGTTAGTGGCAATGCACGAAGCATCGGAAACCATCCATGTGCAACTAACAAACTGCCTTTCAGTTTGTCGTCTGCTACAAATCACCCTCCCTTTCACAGGAACCCCACTTGGCATTCCTGAGAAAACTGGAGAATATGAAGGTCTCTCCAAACACTATGTTATTGGGTGACTTCAACTACCCAAACATTGACTGGGAAAACTACTCAAGCCCAAACACCCTCGCCCAATGGTTCCTTGAATTTATACACTCTAACACGATGGAATAACTGGTCACCACTCCCACAAGAGGGAACAACATATTGGACCTGGTCATCACCAACATGGGGACTCTATGTTCCACACCAGAGGTAAACCCCTCATTGGTAAGATCAGACCATAAACTAATTTCCCTGGACATCCATATCCCATCCCCGCCCCCAGCCAAGGAAATCACTGTAAAGAATTTCTCAAAAGCTAACTTCACACTTCTCACGACTGAGGTGGAATCCTTCAAAGCCCCCGGGCCAGAGGATAATACAGCCCAATCCGCAGAATCCTTTACAATTGCATTCTATGAGCACCTGCAGGAATGCATGGATCGTGCTATCCCAAATAAAACCAAGACTCACTCCTCCAAAAACAGGAGACCTGTCTGGTGGACCCCGGCCATAAATAAGCTATACAACAGAAGGAGGAAGCTACTACATGACAGAGCAAAATCCCAAAAAGGGAAGGCATCTCTGATCAGTATTAGCAAGAAACTACGATCCCTCATAAAATCATCAAAGGCCAGTTTCGAAAGAAAAATTGCCCTAGACACTAAAGATAATCATAAGGCCTTCTTTAGTTATGTCAGGAATATGGGTGGAAACTCCCAGATATGCTCTGAATTGTTGCATAATGGTGCAAAATATACTGAACCTACAGACATAGCCAACATCCTGGTAGACAGATTCAGTGCTAACTTCTCCCACCCCTTCCCCCTCAAAGGAGCAAATGCCTATCCCACCTGAATGTAACCTCCCTGACATCACAGATGCACAGGTGAAAGCTGCCTCTCCAAAGCAAAAAACACAGCATCTATGGGACCGGACGGTGTCCCAGGCTGTGTCTTACATGAGCTCCAAGAAGAAGTGAACCCTCACATTAAGTCACTGTTCAAACTTAGCCTTACTACAGGATATGTACCCAAAGAATGGAGTACAGCTACAGTGGTCCCACTCCACAAAGGTGGTGTGACAACGGACCCCGGGACCTATGGCCCCATAAGCCTGACTAGTCTGGTATGTAAAGCTATGGAGCATATTATCATGGAACTCATAAACAAAGACATTGGCAGCCTCCAGACACTGGACCCTACCCAATTCGGCTTTGTTAAGGGCAGATCTTGCCTCTTAAACCTAGTTGATTTCTTTGAAACAGTTACCAAAGCCATAGATGAGGGCAAGGTAGTCCACACAGCCTACCTGGACCTCGCAAAAGCCTTCAACACAATACCCCACTCGGGCATCATAAATAAGCTTACCAGCTTAAATATCAACCCCTATATCACAAGATGGGTTGTAAACTGGCTCAGGGATAGAACCCGCATGGTCAGAATCGCAGGTGCCACGTCCAAATCCAAACCAGTTACAAGTCGCGTCCCACAAGGCTCAGTTCTGGGACCTCTCTTATTCGGCATATACTTCTCTCAGGTTCAGGCTAACACGGGGGGACTATGACTGACAAAGTTCGCAGATGACTGCAAACTGGAAGCCATAATCGACTCTCCAGCTGACATAAGCATCCTCCAAAAGGGTCTCACGGAGACGGATGCTTGGTGCCAGAACCACGGCCTCAAGCTAAATGCTTAAAAGTGCATAGTCATCCCCTTTGGGAAAAACAAAGTGCCCACAAATTACCACATAGGTGGTAATCCATTAAGTACGGAAGAAGTAATTAGAGATTTGGGGACCAACATAGATAGTAATCTCTCCTTTGATAATCACTTTGCCAAAGTGGTTAGAAAGACATTCTATATAGCCCACCTTATCATGAAAGGGTTTGCATCTAGATCAAGAGAGGTCATTGTGCCCCTCTACTTGTCACTCCTCAGGCCCATAATTGAATACACTGCCCATTCTGGGGTGTACCTTACCCGACACCTGCAGCAACTGGAGAGACCCCAAAAGTACCTCAGCAAGAGGATCATGGGCTACAAACAGATGTCCTATGCAGCTAGACTAAAGAAACTCCAGCTCTACTCAGTTGCTTACCGCCTACTCAAAGGCGATCTATGCCTGATGTACAAAGCCATGTCTAACCCAGAATTAATGGACATGCTCCACCTCAAAAAATCCAAATCCCTTAGAGCTACATGCTCCAGGGACTTAAACCTCAGCACAAAAATAAATAGGACATGCTGGAGGGACAGTTTCATTTCCCAGAGGCTCCCCTCACTCTGGAATAAAATACCAATTCATGTTAGACATAGCCTCTCGCTGACCCTCTTCAAGCGAAATCTGGACGCGTGGATGGGAAATCGCAAATTCACCCCTGGGATCTCTTCTGTGTCCCTGCTCGACAGAGGCACGGTAAACTAATCTTAAAGGGCTACCTTCTGTGACCTACTATACAGAGGCACAGTAGGCTAATCTAATAGGGAGGCGAAAGCCAAATACACTCGGGCTAGGCTTATAAATGCCCTAGGGCAGATAGCCTAGTATCTACCTATGAACCTATGAACCTATAAGTGAAGTGAATCGCAAATAGGGCATTGTACTCTGTGACTGCCTGGTCTGATTAGTGCTGAATATAAGGGAACAATAACATCTTTAGATCTGGCTAATAGCTGTGCTATGTAGCAGGATTCTCTGAATACAGTTGTCACATGATGATTGAAGGAGAGGGAGCTGTCAACCCAGGTACACAGGTCCCTCACTATTTTTTTTTTTGTTTAGTAGTGGCATATTCACTATACTATATGATGATGGTAAGGATTGTTTGCCAAATGAAATAATACCACACTTTTTCTTGTTTAATTTGAGCCCATTTTCAGTACACCATAGGCTTCAAGTATCTGGGAGGGGTGGTTGAGGAGAAGGGAAATCTGAATGACTGGATCAAAGCTAGAATCAGAGGGGCTGCAGCCAAATGGCATAGAGTGTCAGGAGTAGTGCATGACAGAAAAATGCCAAAGAAGCTGAAAAGTAAGGTGTACAAAACAGTGGTGCAACCAGTATTACTGTATGGTACAGAAACCTGGGCAGTAAAGGCAGCAGATGAGGAAGCTAGAGGTGATGAAAATGAAGTCCCTGAGACAGGTGGTAGGATGCACACTGTGGGGCAGCCAAAGAAATGAGGACATAAGAGCAGAAGCCAAAGTAGCTCCAATTGCAGAAAAAATCAAAAAGAACAGATTACAGTAGTTTAGGCACATGTGTAGAAAAGCAGAAGACAGTCTGGTGAAGAAGATTTGGGACAGACAGGAAGAAAGTAAGAGGAAACAATGGTGTCCAGCAAAGGGGTGAATGGATTGTGTGAGAGAAGATATGAGACAGTCAGGCATGATGGTTGAAGAAGGCAGGAGTGTCGCACTGAATTGAGAGAGATGGCTACAGTTAGCACGACACCCCAACTCCATGTAGAAAATGGGAAAAAATGAGTTGATGATGATGATGATTTCAGTACACCACATATTTTCTTCTAAAGGGTACAGATGTCAGAGGAAGTCATGAGAATAATATACACTTTGCAGTCATCTGCAGAATTAGTTAACCATTGGTCCTGATGATCACTGAAGTAAATGCCAAAAAGAAGGGTTCCTAGTACAGAGACCTGGGGAGGACCCCACCGGCTACCTTCATACTTTCAGATGAGGCAACTGTTACACAAACTATGTGTGTTTTATCTTGTAGTCGTTTTGATATTCATCTAACAATTCAGGATTTTTTTTTTACTAGGATAATTGCTATTTTTATTAATTAGCATATTTGATTTCTTTGTTGTTTGTACTTGTATTTTTGTATTGTACCATGTCTTGGAGCTTATCTCCCCGGGCCTCTACTGAAAATGGACATATATCCAGTTAGACTAGCCCGGTCAACAAATGTAAAATAAATAATAAATAAATAAATAATCTATATTTAAAGCATTTATCTTACAATACCTACATGTGGTGTCATAAGCTTTGTCTAGGTCATGATGCACTGTATGAGCAGCATGGCCACTGTCAACAGCATGTGTGACCCTCTCAAAGAAGTTTACTAGGTACAATTTACCAGATCTCCCTATCATGCAGCTGAACTATTGAAGGTCTGGTCTAATAAGATTTTTTAATCAGTTATGATACATTCCATGGCTTTGCAGATCAGGCTTGTTAGGCTGATGGGTCTATAATTACCAGGGTCCGTGATGGGGTCACCCTTTTAGAGGGGCAGTGGTACTATAGTGCACCATAATCCAGGAGCAAATCCTGTGGCTAAGTTTGGTATAAACAGTTTGAGGACAGGTTTGGTTAAGGCATGTTTGGTGCTTTTTATTACAACGCCATGTTGTTGTCATATCTCATGGAGGAAGTATTTTTGATCTTTGATAGCAGCTTCAGAACATGTTCCATTTAGATCAGCTGCTACACAGGCAGTGACTAAAAAGGATGGTATCTCAATGCCATCAAAAATAAATATACCTGAAGGTTGGTCAAATACCATGATACACTTGAGCTTTTCCACGTTCAAATCACCATAGGTAAAATCCAATACCACTTCCTTGCAAACTGTAGGTGCCCCTCTATGACCCAAGAAACCCATAACATGTACTTAGACTTATTGGAGACAATCACCATCCACCCCATTACCATATTCATTAGCAACTCTAATTACTCTATTTACTAGGAATCATATATGACACCAAACATGCTGACACAGAGATTCCTGGACTTTGTAAACGCAAACTCCCTATACCAGATTGTCAATATGCTGACTAGGGCAGCAAACATAATGGATCTAGTCCTCACTAACATCAGAGAGTGCTGCCCACCTCCCATTGTAATGTCCTCTCTGGTAAGGTCAGACCACAAAATGATCTCCTTTGAAATAAAAATAAAACCCAGAACCCTGGGACATTCAAGAATTAGTTGAAGGCTAACTCCCTATTGCTATTAACTTATAATCTGGTAAAATTCAAAGCCCCATAAACTATGAAAACACTGCTATCCATGTGGAACTCTTCACAGTAACCTTATACAGACATGTTAATGGCTGCATAGAGGCAGCTGTACCTACTAGGAATAAGTATAGAACTAACTCAAAAAAACAAGCCACCTTGGTGGAATCACAACAATGGGCTGTATAACAGAAGAAGAAAATCATGGCAAAAGTTAGGAAGTGTAGTACCCAGCAGGATCAAAACACTCTTGTCAAACTAAACAAACAATTCAGAGGACACATGAAGTCTACCAAAATCAAATTATAAATCTGGACTCCAAGGCCAAGGACAACTACAAGATATTCTTTAGCTATGTCAGCAGCCTCAAAAGCAGTACACAGTTGTATGCAGAGCCCATTGTTACTGAAGTCACATTCACTGAGCCAGAAAAAGAAGAAAATCTACTGGCAGGCAAATTCACCTCTAACTTTACCCCTCCCCCCAGCCTCCTCTCAGTAAATACCATCCAACATAACTCCTTCAACTATCCCTAGGGAACAGGTCCTCAATGCTCTCTCTAAGGCCAAGAACACTACGTCGATGGGGCCCAACAATATCCTAGACTGCCTTCTAAATTGAATGAAATATGACCTCTCAGGCCCTCTGGAATCAGTATTTAATCATAGTCTCCAAACAGGCTTCATGCCTCATGAATGGAGAATGTCAACTGTCATCCCTCCACATAAAGGCTGGCCATCTGTGAACCCTGGAAACTACAGACCCATAAGTCTCTGTAGTCATTTACACAAATCCATGGAAAGAATTATCATGGAAATGATCAATAATGACATAGGAAACCACCAGACACTGGACTCAAACCAGTCTGGTTCAGTCAAGGGAAGATTATGCCTATTCAACCTGGTGGACTACTTTAAGAAAATCACCATAGCAATGGACGAGGGTACCTTGACTTGGCCAAGACATCTGATAAAATACCCCAGTTGGGCATTGTTGACAAACTCAAGGGGTTAACAAGAACAACCCCAATGAACAATGTTTTTTTTCTAGAACACTTGAGTTTTTCTTAGGCTTGTAAAACTGATACTAGCTAGGATTTATGTCCCAGATATACAGGGGCTTCACCATCCTGATTTTTCTTCAAATTCAAGGGGTTAGGTATAAACCTTTAAATCATCCAGGTGATACTCAGCTGGCTCAAAGACAGCAGACAAGAAGTTAGAACTGGGGAGTCCACCTGCATAAAGAGTCCAATCACCAGCAGTGTCCTTCAAGGATTGTTACCAGAACTGTTCCTTTTTGGCAACTTCTTATCTGACATCAGATCCAATGTCAAGAGCCACTGGCTAACCAACTTTACAGTCAATTGCAAATTAGGACTAGTCAAAGAATCCCCGACAGATACAAATGTTCTTCAAGATGGGCTGACACAAACAAACAACTGGTGTCAGAGCCAAGGAATAAAACTAAATGCCATGAAATGCATAATAGTATCCTTCTGGAAGTTGACCACCTCCGGTATCTACCATATTGACAACACACTCCTAAGAGTCAACCCAGTGGTCAGGGACTTGGGAGAACACATAGACAGTAATCTAGCCTTTGACCATCATGTTTCTACTGTAGTGAGGAAATCATTCTCTGTTGAGCAACTTATAAACAAAGGTATGGCATCTAGGTCCAAGGAGGCCACTGTGCCACTGAATTTGACAGTCGTCAGACCCATCATTGAGTACAGTCCCCCTATGGTATGTACCTAACCAGGCCTGTCCAACAATTACAGCAACCACAGAGGTTCCTTACTAAAAGAATACATGGTGTAAATAACATATCTTATGCAGACTGCCTCAAAGCCCTATTCCTGTATTCTGCCTCCTACAGACTGTTCAGAGATCTATGTTTGGCATACAACGCGTCTTCTGAACCCACTCAGATGAACCTCCTGCATATGCACAAAACAAATAGCACCAGAATTACCAGTTCTAAAGGCTTAAACCTCACCTATGATATGAACAGTACCTGCTGAAGAGAAGATATATATCCCAGAGTCTACCCCTTCTCTGGAACGGGCTTCCCATCCATATGAAGCAGAGTTCCTCCTTAACCCAATTCAAGTGTAACTTGGACAACTGGATGGGAAAATGGAAATTCACCCCTAGTTTGGCACCCATGTCTCTAATGGACACAGGCAGTCTGTAATTGGTTCATCTACCAGGCCCCTATTTGTAAAAGTTTAATCTCCCAAGCCCTTGTTTACACTACCAAGGGTACTAGAAATTGTCAGAGATTTGGGTTACATGGCTAGGCTTAAAAAGACCCCAAGTGCTTGATAACCTAGTATATACTTATGAACCTATAACAGGGGTTGTAAAAACTTCTGGAATATGTGTAGTTTGGATAGATACTTCAAGGTAATGTTTGCACTACAGTTGTTGCCTGGAATACTGGTGAGGTTTATTGGGTCAAGGTGGGTGATCATGTTTAAAATCTGAGCATTGTTGGGTATTGTTCCTTCATTTCATAATATAGCTAAAGGACTCGTAGTTATCCTTAGCTTTAGGAGCCTAAATTAATAAGTTGTTTTAGTAGTATGAAGAGTCTTTTTCATCTCTCTGGTAATGTTGTTATACTACTCATATCATGAGACATGTTGGATTTACTGTATAATTTAAGGATGTTTTCCTCTTGTTGTGTTGTAAAGTTTATTTATGTTAGTAGACCAGCAGTTGGGTTTATTTTTCAATTTCTCATTGTATTTTGCAGCTGATGGGACTAGTCATTCTATGCATTTGTCTAACCAGGTGCAGAACTCCTTTGTGAAGCTAACTGCTGTTTCAGCATCCAAGCTGGTGATGTCATAGGTGAATTTTGAGATTTTGTATATAACTGTATGAGGTTTGCTAGTTTTTAGTTCTTAAATTCAGGGATATTGGTTTCAGTGACAGTGAAAATTTTGAAGGCAAACGTTATAAGTTTATGGTTCAACTTCACTGCGGAGGAAAAAAATCAGGGAAACATTACATATATAGGCTAAATTATTTATTTTATTTATTTGCCATTTGTTAACCGAGTTAGTCCAACTGAGTGAGAAGCCCATTTTCAGTGCAGACCCAAGGAGAAAAGCCCTAATAAAAGTAAAATTCATAAAAAAATCTAACAATGTACATTTCTAAATTAGCAATTACATTTAAACTTCAAAAGAAGATAAAAATAGATGGTCATATAGAGCAGATGCAGAAATTAATTAACAAGCAGCCGGTGAATACAAATAATTGTCAAGAGCAAAAACAAGTTATGTGCAAGAGAGGATAGGATAGAATTTCAGATACAACCTTTATAGACCAATGTAAATTACCAATTACATTTGAAGTTCAAAAGAATATAAAAATAGATAGTCATATAGAGCAGATAGAGTGGAGGCAGAATTTTTTTATAAACAGCTGGTGAATACAAATGATTGTCAAGAGCAAAAACAAGTTACGAGCAAGTGAGGATAACATAGTATTTCATAAATTTGTGAGGAACAGATCTGTATTATGTTTTTGGTGGGTTTATTAATCTGTTCCAGAGGAATTTTTGTCTATTAAATCAAAGAACTTCTGGGCAAACTCTTGGGTAGAGGTATAGGTGCTCCTATTATAACATAGTTAAAGTCTCCCAAAATAACAAAGTCTTTGTTAATAAGGATTTTTTTAATGCTTTAAGGAAAATAACATGATCTGGGGATATGGGAGGTGTTCTGTAGCAGGTTATACCTTGGTAGTTTGCCTTTTTATTGTGATTTGGAGTTCTATGAATACTGTTTGTGTCTTTGGAAATTTAGAGGTGATATGACCTTTGCCAAATATGAAGATGCCACTGCAGTTAAACATCAGATCTAAAGACTTGATAGGTGCAAAGCCTAGATTTAGAGGGGGTGTTTTCATTACATTGAAACCAAGTCTCTATAATTACACAGACATGGATATGTTCCAGCTGCAGGACAGCCTCCTTATCATTATACACAGAACTATTTTTGTGACTTTTGAAGACTTGCACTGGATTTTGAATCACCAATGCGTGTGTATGTCCAGGACTTGCTCTAGAACACCTACAAATATTTCCTGACATTATTTTCTGTTTTTTTTTTTTGGTTTTGCTAAACATTAGTGATTGAGCTCGCTGAATATGTGTCCCAGGCAGGTATGTTCCTAACCTTAAGCAGCATCTTACCTTCACCCAGAATGATGCCTCAGTACAAACAGAAAATGATTGACTTTAACAATTGGCTTAGTCTCTGTGTCATTCCAAGGGGATCCAGTAACTGACAGCCTGGGAGGACATGATTGACAGACCATGATGCATTGCCAGAGATGGCCTTCATCTGTCTCCCCATGGGCTTCAGGCTTCTGGTAAAGGCTCTTGCCTCCCCCATAGTGCATTTTTCAGGCAAAGTCATAAGAACAAAATTACTAACATGAAAAATTCTTCTAAATAAAATTGAAAGGTCATGCTGCTAAAAGCTAGGAGTCTTGGCATGAAACTGCACTCATTGCAAGCATTCCTCACCCTGGAGGATGCTGACATTTGTACAGTCACTGAAACTTGGTTGAAAGCTGCAGACAGCACCCTAACCTTAACAGATTACTCATCCTACCATACTTTCAGACCCCAAACAGAGGGCTACAAAGACAAAGGAGGTGGAGTCTCAATATTTATCAAAGACTTACATACCTCCAGGCTGGTCAAACAGTTGGACACACAGGAGATGATCCAAGTGCAGTTAACTGTTGACAAAACACCTATTCAAGTCATAGCTAGCTACAGACTCCCAACCATGACTCAGGATGCCCACTCCACCTATCTGGACTTACTTGAATCCATCAAGATTCAACCCTCTACCCTAATCCTGGGTGACTTTAACTACCCAACCATAGAGTGGAAGACCTATTCTAGCCCAAACATGAATGCCCAGAGATTCCTTGACTTTGTTAATGCCAATGCATTGGATCAGCTAGTCAACACCTCCACAAGAGGTGAAGATATCCTGGACCTGGTACTAACCAACATGAGTAGCCACTGCAGCACCCCTACAGTGTCATCCTCCATGGTAAGATCTGACCATAAAGCAGTCACTTTCAAAATCACAATCTCCCCTGCCCCCCCCCCCCATCAGGGCCAAACACAAAAACTTTTCCAAAGCTGACTACAATCTCCTGATAGCGGGTATAAGCAGCTTCACAGCCACCATCCCTTCAGCTGGAACTAGCACTAATGTCCAAGCCTACACCAAAAATCTATATGAGCACCTTCATAGCTGTATGGACTCAGCAATACCTGACTGGACCAAATCATCTTCCTCAAGGAAGAATATACCTATCTGGTTGACAGCAGCAATAAACCAACTCTATAATAAAAGTCCAGGACCAAGAAGGAGCAGGTGCCAATTTGGAAGCAATCTCTCCTTTGTCTGAGCAAGCAAATAAGGTCACTTGTGAAATCCTCTAAGAAGACCTAAACCTTGTCACCACAATAAACAGAACATGCCAGAGGGATAGATTCCTGTCCCAGAGACTTTCCATACTCTGGAATAAACTACCTATCTATATCAAACAAAGCTCCTCATTAGTACTCTTCAAGAAAAATCTTGATGATTGGATGGGAAATAGGAAATTCACCCTGGGGATCACTTATGTGGCTTTGCTCGACAGTGGCACAGGAAAATAATTTTCTTGGGTGGCAAAAGCCAGGGTACCTTTTTGGCTGGGTTTGTATAGGCCCTAGGGCTGATAGCCTAGTACTTACTAGTGGTCAAGAACACCGCATACACAAAAGCCATAGCTATAGCCAACCTGCTGACAGACAGGTTCAGTGAAACCCCCCCGTCCCCCCATCAGTAAACTAGGACATCTGCAACACCTGCCCCCCTCCCCTCATCACCAGGGAGCAGGTCTTTAATGCCCTCTCAAAGGGACCTGACAACATCCCTGGCTGTGTCCTACATGAACTCAGGCATGAGCTCTCAGCTCCATTAGGCACCCTATTCAACCAAAGCCTGAGCACCAGCTTCTTCCCAGCTTAATGGAGGACAGCCACTGTCATCCCTCTACACAAAGGTGGGACGTCCACTGACCCAGGCAGTTATAGGCCCATCAGCCTAACTAGCCTGATCTGCAAGGCCATGGAATGCATTATCATGGACCTTATAAACAAGAACATTGGCAACCTCCAAACACTTGACCCCACACAGTTTGGTTTTGTCAAAGGCAGATCATGCCTGTTATACTTTTTCAACTTCTTCAAAACTGTCACCAAAGCCATGGATTAGGGGAAGACTGTGCACACCACCTACCTTGACCTAGCCAAAGCCTTCTACCCTATTCCCCACTTATGCATAATAGATAAACTCTCCCAGCTAGGCATCAACCCATATCTTACAAGATGGGTAACTAACTAGCTCACTGATAGAACCCACTCAGTCAAAATAGGGGAAGCCACCTCTAGTAGTAGACTCATAACAAGCTGTGTATCCCAAGGATCGGTCTTGGGGCTTCTATTGTTTGGGCTATACTTTTCTGGGGTGCAGGTCAAAACCACTGTTCTGTGGCTGACCAAGTTTGCAGATGACTGCAAACTGGGCATGATCTTAAATTCCCCTAGTGATGTAAACATCTTCCAATAAGGCCTTACCTAAACTGATGATTGGTACCAGAAGCATGGCCTCAAACTAAATGCCAAGAAATGCATCATTATCCTGTTTGGGGAAAATGCTGCCCCCACTAATTATTACATCAATAACAAAGTACTAAGCATGCAATAAGTCATGAGGGACTCGTGTACCCAGGTTGATAGCAACCTGACTTTTGATCACCACATTGCCTCCGTTGTACGGAAGGCTTTCTCCATGACCCTCCTCATTAGTAAGGGTATTTCATCCAGGAAGGAGGTCATAACATCCCTGCACTCCTCCCTTATCAGACCCATTATCGAATACAGTGCCCCGTTCGGCATGTACCTTGCCAAGCACATGCAGCAGCTGAAGTGACCACAGAGGTTCTTGACCAGGAAAATCCAGGGGCTTAAACACCTATACTGTACAGGTAGGCTAAATGCCCTGCCCCTCTACTCAGTCTCGTACAGACTGCTCAAAGGTGACCTGTTTCTGGCATACAAGGTCATCTCAAACACAGCCTTGATGGAGTCACTGCATATCCATAAGTCAAACTCCACTCCTACAACCTGCACACAAGGCCTGGTCTGTGACATTAATAGAACTTGTTGACGGGATACCTTGTACCCCAAGGATCGGTCTTGGGCTGCTATTGTTTGGGCTATATTTTTCTGAGGTCCAAATCAAAACTACTTGTTTGTGGCTGACCAACTTTGCAGATGACTGCAAGCTGAGCATGGTCTTAAATTCCCTTATTGATGTGAACATCCTGCAATACGTCTGTACCCAAACTAATGATTGGTGCCAGAAGCACGGCCTCAAACTGAATGCCAAGAAATGCATCATTATCCTGTTTGCGGAAAATGTTGTCACCGCTAATTACTACAAAGACTCCCCCCATCTGTGGAATAGACTCCCTCCCCATGTCAAGCAGAGTACCTCACCAGCCCTCTTTAAGAGGAACCTGGATGATTAGATGGGAAACAGGAAATACACCCCTGGGATCCCACCTGTATTCCTGCTCGACAGGGGAAACTGGTGCCGACTTTGTGGGAACATAGGCAAAATTCACTGCTAGGCTTATAAGGGCCTCCATGTCAACATAATCAACCTATGAACCTAGTATTCTGAAATGAGGGAGCTACAGTAGTTTTAGATACCCTTTGAGATTACCTGGTTTAACATAAGAATCAGTAATACTTTTAGGTGAAGATGATTTATTACGTATTGACAGCTAGTGTGGCTGTCAATTTAAAATTTATATGGAGCCGATTAACTATCTACTTGTAACTTTATATAACACTCCATGAACTGTTTTATAATGTTCTTTTCAACCGTTTGTACTTTTCATTCTATGTTACTCTCCTTCATTGGAAGTCCCGGTCTTGTCAAACATATCAAATCAAGGACCGTCGGTAACTAACTAGCTGACTTAAAAAGTAAATAAAAAAATGTTAGCACGCCAACCTTTGGGTTGAACTACTTAACTACTGAACTATGTGTTTTTAATTTTTGGAACTTAAACTATCCTCGTTGACTGAAAAAAAAAGAGTATTACACAAATATAAGAAATGTCACTTTTGGTGATAGATTGAAATTTCCTATGACAGTCCCCGTAATCTCTGTACATATTAACTCCCCCATCGTCTCTGTTGGTTTCGTCGATTTCTCATCACACGAGAAGAGATTATGTAATTTTCTGGCGGGTTTTTCTTATTTAGAATTTTTATTCTCAGAGCTGGAAGGTAGCTGGTTACTGGCAGTGTTTCTGTGTCATTAGTTTTGTTTTTCAGCAAAATAATAAGACAAAGTTTATTTTGGTCAGATTTCGAAAATGTACGTCCTCAAGAGAGGTATGAATTTTATTAAATGTTTATGGTACAAAATATTATGTAACTTTTACTTTGTAGTTCTAATATTCTATGTTGCGTACTGTTAAAAAAAAACTAATATTTATTAGTAGCGTGTCGCTTTTTAGGAAACGCGAGTAAATAGCGGACTAGTGATGACTCAATATATTATTAAAGTAAGGAGTTATTTTATATTTGTACTGTAGTTCAGTGTTTGATCTTTTGGTCCAGAATGCTCATAGCCAGACACTTGTCACTCCATATGTCCTGGGTTGTCTTTAGTAATTTGCTTTTCCATAATGTCTAGCTTAATTTGAAAATGTCTACTGTATTATAGTCTGAATAATATACATTTCTTATGTCAATGAAGCAAAACAAATCAGCAACTAGCCGCTTTTCCCTTTTTGGCGCGTTTCAATGAAATCAGCTGTTTGGGGGAAACTTTCAGTTATCGCTGCCGTTTTAATCGAGTGATTGCACAAACGCGCTGTTTTGTTTTAAGTCACGTTACCCGTTACATTTGGCCACTGCTGACAAATGTTATATTATGGCTAATGAAACTTTCAGTCCTAAACTTTTCAGAATTTACTTGTTTTGTGTTGCTATTTCAGCGGTATGTTCGCTTCTCATAATTCGGCGTGGCTGAACGGCTCGTCTATCGAGCTTTCCTTTACTAAGTTGTGAAAGCGTTCTAAATTATAATGATGAAATGGATCTTTCCATTTGGAAGCTAATGGCAGCGTTGTAAATTGTAATGATGAAATGGATCTTTCCATTTTGAAGATAATGGCACTGAGATTGTCTTGCTATTACTGTTATTTGCTATGTTGTACGGGGGGGGGGTGAGTACACCCGCTCCACGTAAGCTTGGTCGCCGTCACAAAAGGCGATGGTGCATATCTGAGATTTCTAGTCATTTAGCAAACCTTTTCTAAAATGCTTCCCAGTCTCTACTCACCTAGTTTACCTTGCCCACATATGGGGCTCCCTAGAAAATTAGATACGGGTTGTAGTTCACATGACACACAAGTAAATCTTTTGACCGAGTCTACTCAAGGAGCTGGTATTCCAGCTTTCACGGTAAGCTTGTCGATGCCTTTTAGTTTTAGGATCACAGCATGGGTTTGATTCACTTGTGATTTACAAACGTACACAACTACACAGCGAATTAATAAACATGTTTTAACCATCACTATCAAAACTTAAGTTAAGAACAAAACTGAAAATGCTGAAGGGGGTGCGTGCAGTGATCTATCGGGAATAATGAAAGGTTTGCAAAAGTAACGCTTGTATTAACACTTTCTAAAAAAAAATACCAGACAAATGGTATCCTTCCCCCTTTTTTACTTTGCGCGTAAAAATAAGAGGTTATGCGTATTAAGTAGTGGGAAGGGGTAACATTTGTTCGATTTATATAATGTATCATTCAGCAGTCCCAAGAGGATGAGAAAGTTGAATCCTAGGGGAAGGGTATTGCTTTTTGGAATTCAGAAATCCCAGTAGCAGATGGGGAGATTCTAGCTAGAACAGACTAGTCCTGGAAGTTTTTGCACCGTGATGGATTTCTGTTTTCTGCAGGGCTGTTTTGTTTGTGTAATTGTCCCACAACATTGTGTAGAGTAACCGGTATTTTAGAAGACAGTATATTGTGCTTCAGTAGGGGAGGTAGTAAAGGGTGAGCTAAGAGATGGGGAGCAGACAGAAGTATGCATGCGGAGGACAGCTTGTGGATTAGGTACTCTGGTCTGTCTCTTGTCCTTGATACAAGCTTATGGGTCACCACATTGTGGTGAGGGAGGGCTGAATGACTGGTTTGACAGGAATAGCAGTTCAACAGGGTGTCATTTAGTTAACCCATAACTTAGCAGTTATGGCGACAAGTAATATATAGATTTTATGTACATTTACTGATATTAAAATGTCTGTAAATAATTTAACACAGCTCTTTCCAGCAATGCCATAGGTGTTTTACAGTGCTATAGTTAGATGGCTTTGCAATTCTCATTTTTGCCTTCCTCTAGTTAGAAAAGACCGGATTTTCTTCTATTGGATTGTTTAGGAACTTGATTCAAAACTACGTCTAGCTGTATGTAAAATCTACAGAACTAGATAGATTTAAGGTATGATTAAGACTTGAATGTGAATAACTACATGGTTGAAAGGGCATGGGACTATTTAGTGAAGGTGGTTATGTGAATATTGTGGGGGTCCTTCTGTAACAATAGTTATCAATATGCTTGTCTGACATCTGAAAGTAAAGAACAGACTCAACCTCTGACCCCAGACATGCAGCAGTGGCATATAGGGAGAAAGTTTAGTGAAATATTTAGGTTGAACAAGACAGTGCAAAGTATTTACTTCTCAGGGTTGCTGGTGGGGGTAATGGAAAGAACTAATGACCCCAAAGCAGACGTGGGGGGGTGTTCTCATGTTTTCTACCACTTGAAGAATGAAAGCAATGGTCAAATGCTATCTGAGGGATACATGTTGCAGCAGTGTAATACTGCATTTTACTGGACCTTGGATCCTGCATACAGTTTGAAGCCATACAAGGAAAACTAGTATTAAGCTACTGAAAAGAATCCAAAGGAAGACTCAAAGCTGTGTGGGATGGATGGGAAAGGTTGAAGGGGGTGACTATAGGTTCTTAGTTTTGTAACCTGAGAAGGATGTGTGGGATGGATGGGAAAGGTTGGAGGGGGTGACTATAGGTTCTTAGTTTTGTAACCTGAGAAGGGGAAGTAACAGTACTACTGCATGAATGCTTGAAAAGAAAACAATCAAAATGAAGTGTCTCCTGGATATGTGAAAATGCTTTCTTGGTGTTGTGGATTTGTAAAGTAAACTACATCTGCAGGTAGGCAGGGTAAGATACCATAGACTCAAGTTTAACTTGAAATTCTCTCAATTTGGGAACATGATAGTCTTCCTTTTTCCAACTCTTAGCATTGATGAAACCAAACCAGCAGTGACCTTTCGGCTACTGTATTCAGTGCCTTAGCAGGAGGTCATCAGATAAGGGGGGGGGGGTGTAATCCTTTTCTATACTGTGTACTGCTTTGTATTGAGCCATACCTATAGTACAGAAGTATGGTAGTGCATTTTTCACCAAGTGTCACCACATCCCAAAGTGGCTTCATGCTTTTCTACCTCCCAAGTACTTTTCAGGAGTAACAGCAGCCCAAGCCTATAAGCTAGTCTGATTATTGCAGTTGGTAGAGACATGCATATTTTCATCATTCATGGGCCTTGGCAAAAGAAGCTGAAAAACTAGGTGCTAAAGTTAGTCCTTTTGGCCGTCTTTGCTGTCAGGTGAGGTGGTAAAAGCCAGTTCAGCCATGACCAAGGCCACAACACAGGAGCAGCGAAGCTAATAAAAATATAAGGTTACTATAATGCTGACCCTACAGGTGAATTTCCACATAGCCTATCTTCCAGAGGGCATTTATAAGCCTTGCCAGAGTATCTGCTTTCACCCCCCCTTGATTAACTGATCCTGTCAAGCAGAGCCAATGAAGTGATCCCAGGGGGGTGTATTTTCTGTTACCCATCCGCTTGTCAAGGTTTCTCGAGTGTTAGTGAGGGGCTCTGCCTAATGTAGTCTGGAATTTTGTTCCAAAGGGTGGGGAGTGTCTGACAGGAATCTATCCCTCCAGCATGTTCTATTTATTGTGGCAAGGTTTAGCTCACAAGAGTACGTGACTCGGATTTCTTTAGGTGGAGCATGTCCATCAATTCTGAGTTGGACATGTTCTATTTATTGTGGCAAGGTTTAGCTCACTAGAGTACGTGACTCGCAGTGACTTGGATTTCTTTAGGTGGAGCATGTCCATCAATTCTGAGTTGGACATGGCTTTGTAAGTCAGGCAGAGATCACCTCTGAGTAATCGATATGCCACTTAAGTACAGCCAGAGTTTTTTCAGTTGGGCTGCATAGGACATATGTTTGAGGCCAGTAATCCTCTTGGTGAGGTACTTTTGCGGTCTTTCCAGCTGTTGGAAGTGTCTTGTGAGGTACATCCCAAATGGGGCATTGTACTCTGATGGGTCTGAGTGAGGCGTAGAGGAGCACTATAACCTCTATTTCTAGATGTGAACCCTTTAGTAATTAGATGGGCCACATAGGATTTCTCAACTACTTTGGCAATATGATTGTCGAAGGAGAGATTACCCTCTACCTGGGTCACCCAGATCTTACCTCTTCTGTATTAAGGGGGCTGCCACCTATGTGGTAATTCGTGTGTGGCTTGTTTTTCCCAAACGGGATTTACTTTTGTCATTTAGCTTGAGGCCATGACTGACACCCAGGTGCCTGTCTCGGTAAGGCCCTTTTGGAGGATGTCCGTGTCAGCCTGGAGAGTCAGTTATGGCTCCCAGTTTGCAGTCATCTGCAAACTTGGTTAGCCATATATGCCGAACAGTAGGGGTCCCAGGACCGAGCCTTGCGGGACACCCCTTGTGACTGGTTTAAAGTCGGACCTGGAGCCTGCTATTCTTACTGTGAGTTCTGTCTAAGCCAGTTGACAACTCATTTCATGACATAGGGGTTTATGTTCAGGCTGAGTTTTTCTGTAATACCAGAGTGGGAAATGGTGCCAAAAGCTTTGGCGAGGTCAAAGTAAGCTGTGTGAACCACCCTTCCCAAGTCTATGGCCTTGGCGACTCTCTAAGAAGTCAACCAGGTTTAGTAGGCATGATTAAAGCCGAACTGGGTCGGGTCAAGTGTTAGGAGGTTCCCAATGTCTTTGTTAATGAGTTCTATGATGATGTGCTCCATAGCCTTGCAGACCAGGCTAGTCAGGCTTATGGGGCGATAGTTACAGGGTAATTTGTGGCCTCTCCTTTGTGGAGAGGAATAACCGTTGCTGTGCGCCATTCTATGGGCACATAGCCTATGGTGAGGCTGAGGTTGAACAGCGTGTTTAGGTGGAGGGTTAGTTCGTGTAGATCGCAGCCTGGGACACCATCTGGTCCCATTGATACTGCCTTTTTGGCTTTTAATGGGCTGTTTTCACCTGTGCGTCTGATTTTTGGGGCACTACACTTTTTTTCCAGTATTGTGGGCCCTTTTGGGGGGTGAAGTTTGCACTGAATCCATCTGCCAGGATGTTGGCAATATCAGTAGGTTGTGCTATTTTGCATTAGTTCAGTGCATATCTGCAAGTTGCCACTTAACCACAACTTTCTTTAGCTAGGTTAAGAAGCTATCTTTTGAATCCTTGGCTATTTTTCTTTTGAAGTTGTGTTGGATAATTTCATGAGGGACCTTAGTTTCTTACTAATACTGATCAGGGATGTCTTTCCTTCTTGGGATTTACACTTTCTGCACTTTCTGAACTAGTTTCATTCTGTTGTATAGCCTGTTTATGGCAGGGGTCCACCAAACTGGTTTCCTTCTCTTGGAGTGAGTCTTGGTTTTGCTAGGGATGGCACGATCCATGCGTCCTTGTAGGTGCTCAGTGCATTTGTAAAGGTTTCTGCATATTTGGCAGCGTTGTCCTTTTAGCGTGGGGGTTGTGAAACTAACCACTTCTCAAGTAAGGTGAAGCTTGCTTTAGAAAAGTTTTTTTTACTGTGGCTTCCTTAGTTGGGGGGTGGTGGGGTGTGGATATCCAGTGTGATTAGTTTTATGGTCTGATCTAACCAGTGATGGGTTGACCTGGTGTGGAACACCTGTTGCCCATGTTGATGACCAGGTCCAATATGTCTTCACCTCTGGTAGGGGATTTTACCAGCTGATCCAGGGTGTTTGAGGTGATGCATTCCAGGAAGCGCTGGGCCTGGGAGTTTATATTAGTTTTCCCAGTGAATGGTAGGGTAATTGAAATCGCCCAGTATCAGGGTGTTCAGTAAGACCTTCATGTTTTCCAGTGTCTCCAGAAAGGTGGAGTGGTGGTCCTGAGTCATGCAGGGTGATCTGTAGCAGGCCACAATTTGCATTGCAGATTTGCCCGATGTTAGTTGCACATGGATAATATCAAAGGTGGTATGCTGTGCCACTAGCCTGGAGGTGTAGGTATCCTTGATGAATATGGATGCACCCACTCCTTTTGTTTCTGTCAGTGTTCTGTGGCCGAAACGGTGGTATGAGTTGTAGCCCGGTAGTGCTGGGGTGCTCTTTGGAGCCTTGAACCAGGTTTCCGTTACTCCACAGATGTCTACGTTCTCCATACTGAGGAGTGCTTTGAGTGTGCATTTTGAGGTTTGAACTCCTGGCATTGAGTAGCATAACCCTCAGTTTTTTGTTAATTGTGCTGTTTACAGAGGTGGGTTTGACTTTTGAGCCTTGCCTAAAAAAAGGCACTATGGGGCAACAAGAGCCTTGCCACTATGAAAGCCTAGGGGTGACTGGTGCAAGCTGTCTCTTGTGAAGCAATGTAGGTTGTCAAGCATGTTGTCCCAGGCTGACAGACACTGGGTCCCCTTTGAATGACACCAGAAGCTTAGCCAATTGTTGAACATGATCATTTTTCTTTATACTGGGGTATCATTCTTGGTGAGGGCAGGATGCAACTCAGGGTCATACCAGCCTTTACTACATGATCAGAGCTCTTCCGTGTCTCTCCATGTAGTCCAGGGAGGTACATCTCAGGTCATTCACACCAACATGAGCAATAACAGTCATATTTGTAATTGTTCTGGAGTGACCTGAGTGCTTGTGTTGTGGTGGATTCTGGCTCCCGACAGGCAGCTAACAGTAACCTTCTGCTTGTCCAGCCTAGCGAGTGGGACGTCAGTTTGACTATAGTCACCTATTACTAGTGAATTAGGTATGTTTCACCTTAAGGGCTGTGATTGTGCAGCACACTGATTTTGTGTTGTGTTGTCTGGTTTGTGCCGGGAGGTGTTGCCCTTAGGAAGTTGCCTTGTATGCACTTTGGGGACATTGCAGGGCCTTGTATGCACTTCGGGGACATTGCAGGTGATAAGAGCATTCCAGTTTAAGGCCCAAGTACTTCATTTGATCTTTTAATGCCCTTAAGCAATGAGGTCCATTATTTCTACTATATTGGAGACCCTTAACATTTGGTGAAATCTTGAGGGTAAAGCTAGCTTATTGATTGGCAAAGGTGAAATGAGACTCGCATGTTATGTGACTTGGGCACGGCTGAAGTCTGAGTTCCAGGACTGAGGGGGTCTTTTACTGTTATTAAAATGAGTGTATAGTTTCTCAGCTGAACACTACGTGTTAATGTTGATACTTTATATAGGTTTCTGTAATTTTAAATGCAAGACGAGCATTTAATTAAGTATTGCTGTTTGCCTTGAGCCTAGATCAACATTATAATGGAAGTGCACTTAAATGGTTACTTGGCCGGCATCTGTAACTGATTTTTTTACAGCTATCAAAACACAAATTTTTCAGTGTGCACAATTTGAATGTTTAAAAGTGCATGTATTGTCAAATTATCACAGTTTTTGTCTGTTACAGTCTAAATGAATACAAAGCATGGTACAAATAAGAATGCAGCTTATTTTGTGGGTAGTCTGCATTTCATCTGACTAAACGTCATTGCTAAAAGCATGCAATCATGTTGGCTAAAACTGTTTTAAAGTCTGTATATGATTTAATATGCCCAGTTATAATTTTCCATTAATAAATGGTGGCATAGCAGGCACAATTCTGTTTAAACTTGCCAGATGAGACCGTATGGTGGCATACTGGTTAGTGCCTGCCTTGCAATTATGTAAATTTCAAATATCCAAGCTTGGCTTTGGTGGATGGTATGGGACAATCTGGCTCCTTGTAGAACAGTTACTTGGCTCATTTCACCCATTCCCCAAATTTACAGATAAAATTTGTTTGCTTCTAGTGGTTGACCCGTCTGCTCACAAACCTGCCCTGTGAGGCTGGAGTAGGAGAGCTGGAGCTAGCAAGTTGCAGATATGGTCCACAGACATTGACTGGCATTTGCATTTAAACTGCTTTTGTAGCTGGCTTGTGGAGGTGTATGCTAGCATTCTTTGAATGTATGCTGTTCCCAATTATAGTAAGAATGACATTCATGATTTTCTTTAATGGGTGCATATTGCATTGTGGGAAGGTGGCAACTTTTATGGTCCCTACCAGTTTTTTGAGGTGTAGCTTCAAAATACCAATTAAGTCTTTAGTGATACTGCATATCTAAATGTCACCTGTAGGATACATAGTAACGTGTGCTTAAATATACTCCCATACCATCCCAGGCAAGCTTAGCAGTTACTGTAAACAGGCATATATGCCAATGGGCCATGTCATTGTAAATTGGTAACCTGCCTGAGAATGTAACAGGAGTCTGTTATTTGGTAATTGGTACAGGAGAGGTGGAGCTGTTAGGGTTGCAGTCATTATGTTGACCTAGAATATTTTCTCAAACCTTAAAATTTTGTCATGTTTGTAACCTGACCCATACCATTATGCTTACTGAATTAAATTTTCCCCCAACTCTAGGGTCAAATTGCCTCAACACATTTAGGCAAGCACCCACTTTGTTCCTGTTTGCCTGCAAGTCATCTACTATCTGCTAGGTTAGTCACTGGGGTTATATTTTAAGGTACTGCCTCCTGCATAACCCTTTCTGTTTAAAGTGAGAACAAGAACCTGTCATACTCTTCATACCATTTTCAGTAGGCGTCCAAGCCACTACAACTTGGGTTGGCTGGGTGGTATTGCCTCTTTATTCTGTTCTCTACTGGAGGTGGCAGTGCACCCACTGAGGTGGTACAATTTCATTATTGGAATAAATGAGGATGTGATGTTTTGTCTCCAGCTTAAAAGGCGTTTTACTACTACTTTGGTCAAGAAGTTCCTATTTGCATGTGAATGTAGGTGATGCTTGCAGACCATGATTGCTAAGCATTAAGGTACAACAGCATAAAATGTGCTGTTTTTCATAGGTTAACCTGATTAAGCCCATGTAACATGAGAACTGCTTTGCAGGAATGACCCGTGAGCACTGGTTAAGTGGTCACTTAAGTGTGTTAACACTTGCATCTGCTGGCTGTAGCAGCTTATCCAAAAAGCTATCTAGAATTCAGGGTGCAGCTCCACTATCTTTAGGTCCTGATCCTTTCCCCCACGCTTCAAAAATGAGCACAGGTTGTAAGCCAGTCCATATCCCCAATGTGGATTTTTAAAGGCAAGTTTGAGTGCTCTAGTTTATCGCAGGTCAAAGTACTGAATGCTTGTTTACACCTGAGGTGCTGTCAGGCTGCAGAAATATGCATCTGAAATTTGGAAAGCTTCGTCTTGTCATAAAGGGAATCCCACAGTACACCCTGGTAACCATAGGTGTCAGTCTTGACAGCCTGTATGGAAAAGTTGAATACAGCCACAGCTGTCAGTTATCAAATTAACACCAAAATGTACCATAGCAACATAAATGCTTCAGTTTCATTAACATATCTCTGGAGCATATTGAACTGGTACAGGTGATGTGCAGATATCCCTACCAACCAGTTAGACTGAGTAGTATCTGTTTGGTTATTTTTGACAGGCAGATGCTTTGAACTACAGCTCGTGGCAAGGTCACTGCTGCTTTGAACTATGGGTCATGCACTTAATGGGAGGGACGGACTGGCTTTGCTAACTGGCACCCTTTACTCTTGTAAGCAAAACTTCTAATCTTAACCTTGACCTGGTGTTTTGCTCTGGATACCCTAATTGCTTTGGGGACAAATTTGGTAGTACAGTTAAGGTGTCCTTCTGTAATGTAAAACCTCAGAGCCCTACACACTATAGAGCCCTTAACCTAGTCACCACAATAAACGGAACATGCTGGAGGGATATATGCCTGTCCCAGACCCCCCATACTCTGGAACAAGCTGTCATGCAGAGTTCTTCACAACCACTCCAAGAAAAATCTTGAGTGGATGGGAAATAGGAAATTCACCCTGGGGATCACTTCTGTAGCCCTGCTAGACAGGGGCACAGGAAAATAACTTACCTGAGCAGTGAAAGCCAGGGAACCTTGTTGGCTAGGCTTACATAGGCCCTTGGGCTGATAGTTTAGTACCTACCTATGAACCTGAATATTCAGACACTGGTTAATTGTGCACAGATGGCAAATTGGGTGTCAACATGCCACAACGACCCTCCAGATAGGTCTAGACCTGGTGAGCTAGTTATGAGCTCCAGTTTAGATAACTGTCTTGGGTTATGCTTTTCTCTCAAAAGGATCCAGTTGTGGAAGGACTGCATACTGAAGTGTTGACTAAGTGAGTTGGTGGTCAGTCTGGACTCTCTAAAATCTTCTTTTGGAATGTATTGTCCTTATAAATGAAGACTAAAATGTCTATCCCTTTTGCCAAGTCTTGTGGATTCACGGGGTGATCTGTGGCCTTCATCTTAATCAGTAACCCAGTCCAAGGAAACCTTTTCCTTGTAAGTCTGGCGATACCTGCTGGGCTGAGGTTTTTTCCAGCTCACTACGTTTGGGGTAGCTGAAATTCTGTAAGATGCAGTTGAGGACCACCTTGCTGTGCTTTGAAGATGAGGTGGAGCATATGTTTGGATATGCAAGTTAACAGCTTTTGAAATCTTGGTAGTACCCATAGTGTACTGTGATACCACTGACGGAACGATTAATGGACAAAGCATGAATGGTGGTAAGTGGGTTTCCCTCTGCTAACATGCTGAAGACTTTATTCCCATACTGTTTCATTTAGCAGAATCCATAATAGTGAGAGCTTGCATTTTTAACACTTGGCAAGCTGCTTCAAGCTTAAATAAGGACTCCTTAACAGCTTTTCCAGTAGCTGCGTAAGCAGCAATATTTACACTTTTTTTTTTTCCCTTCCTATCCCTTTCAACTTGCTGGTTTAAAAGCCTGCATTTGTTACTGGTGCCAAAGTTTGCTTTTCATTTTTTCCCTTGGATCTTGCTACTTCTCTCACTTCAAATAGCCTAATTGCTTTGCACTTCAACAGGTTTTTGTAGCAATTATAGCACAAGTGCCATCAGCCCTAGTCGTTCTTCATGGAAATGGCTCCAGTACTTGGTAGTTATGACCACTCCTGGCATGTTTAAAGGGTAGTTCGTGCTTTCTCTCATTAACCTGGTGCACTTGGGTATTCTGAGGCAGTGTAGCAACTGCCTCATGCACAGACAACCCTCTTCTCTTACCTCCCAACACTGACTTGTGAGATGCAGTTGTATCACCAGTTTGGAAGCTATATACACTCCAGCCATGACTGGACTAGATGGTTAAGATGAACACCTGCACCACACCACATGGAACACACCACCCTCCAGATCACCCAGTATCGCAATTCTCACAAACCACACCCACCTTCGCAGAGGCTCAATAGCTAGAATCTGAAACATAACACTCACTCAGATCACTCCAACAAGTACAAGCATGACTCTCATTGTCCATGTGGGTGTGAATGACCAGATGCACTTCCCTGGACTACATAGAGACATGGTGGATCTCTGATTGTGGCCCAGGCAGGTATGACACTAGCCTGATTTGACTTCATAAGCTCATAGGTAGGCACAAGGCTATTGGCCCAAGGTCCTAGGTAAGCCTAGCCAACAAGGTTACCTGGATTGCCACCCAAGAAAGTTATTTTCCTGTGCCCCTGTCGAGCAGAGCCACAAGTGATCCCTGGGGTGTATTTCCTATTTCCCATCCACTCATAAGATTTTTCTTGAGTGCTAATGGGGAACTTTGCTTAACATAGATGAGTAGCTTGTTCCAGCGTGTGGGAAGTCTCTGGGACAGGAATCTATCCCTCCAGCATATCCTGTTTATTGTGGTGACAAAGTTTAGGTCCCTAGAGCGTGTAGCTCTGAGGGATTGGGATTTCTTTAAGTGGAGCATGTCCAACAGCTCTGGGTTTGACATAGCTTTGCATGTTAGGCAGAGATTGCCTCTGAGTAGGCGATATACTGCAGAGTAAAGCTGGAGTGTCTTGAGATTGTGTGTGTAGGGCATCTGTCTGAGGCTAGTAATACTCTGTGAGGTACTTCTGTGGTCTTTCCAGCTGCTGCCAATGTCTTGAGATGTTCCAAAAGGGGTGTTGCACTGTAATGGGTCTGAGTGTCTAGTGGAGGGGAACGCTGACTTTTTTCTCTCTCCTGGATGAGAACCCTGATGTGCCATGTAAGGATTTCCTGACTACTGTGGCAATGTGATTATCATAGGAGACTACTCTCCACCTGGGTCCCAAGGTCTCATCACACATTTGGTGTCAAGTAGACTGCCTATGTGGTAGTTCATGGGTACAGAGCTTTTACCAAAGGGGATGACAATGCACTTCTTGGCATTGAGCTTGAGGCCATAGCTCTGACACTAGGCATCTGTATCAGTGAGGCCCTTCTGTAGGATGTCCACATTATTTGGGGACTTGATTATGACTCCTAGTTTGCAGTCATCTGCAAACTTCATTAGCCAAAGGCCTTCTGTATTCTTATCTACATCGGAGAAGTAGATACCAAATGGGAGAGGTCCCAGGACTGAACCCTGTGGTACTCCACTTGTCACTGGTTTGAAGTCAGATTTGGAGTCTGCAACGTTTACAGTGTGGGTGAGCTAGTTGGCAACCCATCTTGTGACATAAGGATTTATAGCTAGTTTAGTGAGTTTATAATTCAGAATGGGGAGTGTCAAAAGCCTTGGTGAGGTAGAGAGGCTGTGTGAAACCTTATCCTCCTCTAAGGCTTTGGTGACTGCCTCAAAGTAGTAGATCATGATCTGCCTTTCACAAACTCTAACTGGGTGGGGTCCAGAGTTAGGAGGTTACCAATAGAGTTCCATGATGTGTTTCATGGCCTTGCAGACCATGCTCGGGCTAATGGGGGGATGGTTCCCAGGATCCGTGGTGGCTCCCCCTTTGTGGAGTGGGATAACTGTTGCTGTGCACCATTCAGTGGGCACAAAGCCAGATGTGAGGCTGATTGAACATGGTGCTTGGGTGGTTAGCCAGTTCGTTCTAAAGTTTATTGACATTTGTTGACCGGGAAAGTCCACTGGGCTAATGACCTGTTTTCAGTGGAGGCCCGGGGAGAAAAACTCCATGGTAGTACAAAAAAGCATTAGGACATTTGACTTAGTACATATGCACATTATATAACCTAATTGTATTACATTCAAACAATATCCTACACAATTCACAAACTGTAATGGTAGTACCTTCAGTATGGTACACTAAAAAATATTCATAGTTCATCTGATACTTGCTCAAAACCTTTTGTAAGTTGAGAGAGTTAAGCCCATGAGTAAAAGGGCTGATGAGGTAGTGAGGTAAGTTGAGGGTCTGTTTAGGATATTGTAGCAAGAGGTAGGAGGGGAAATCGGGGGTAAAGAGCAGCAAGAAGTAGGGAGATCGGGCAGTAGGGCAGCAATATATAGAGGTTAGTTGAGATTGCTCTATAAGATGTTATAGCTTGATGTGGGGAGGCTATGGAGGTTTAATTGTTGTGCAGTGACAGGATAAGTTATTTTGGTAGTGTAGTTTAAGTGATTTAAAGAGTTTGGAAGATTCCATTAGTTAAATGGGAGGGTAGTATGATCTTTATTAGTTTTTTGAGAGGATCTAAGAGACCACTCAGGTCGTACAAACTTACAACCCTACTTGAAGTGCTGGGCAGAGGTGGTGTTTGAAAATTAATTTATGTGCTAGTGTTAGCTGGGTATAAGCAAGATGGCTTGATAATTCTATCCAATTGAGTTCTTTAATTGCTTTACAGTGGTGTGTATGGTTTGGTTTTCCTGTAGCAAATTTAGCTATTTTATAATAAGATTGCAGTTTATTACTGAGGGATGAAAGTAGATTGGTGAAGATAGCACTTCCATATAGAAGGTAGGAGTAGGGTACTTGCTAGTTTTGCTTTAGTTTGAGGTACTGTTTGTGCCTATACAGTTTACCTAATTTGAAGTGTACCTTTATTATGAAATGCGGTTCAAAGGTAAGTTTGTCATCTATTGTAATACCTAGTAGTCTGGCAGTTTATTTCCATTTCAATTCCATCTTTAGAGAAAATCTTAGTCTGTGTTAAGTGGTTTTGGAGTGAATAGGTTAGTTTATTGTTTTTTTGGCGTTTAGTAGCTGGGAATTTAGCCAGGTTTCTGTTGAAATACAAGCTTTTTGGGTTATATTGAGGGGGGCTGAAGTTGTGGGCAGAAGTCGAATCAGCGTATTGGCTAAAGGTGAGAGACTTTATGAAGGTCATTGACAAATATATTGAACATATATAGATGTATTCAAAATATATTGAATAGTGGCAGGTCTAATAGGATTACTGAGTACAGAGACCAGTATAAAGGGCTTTGACAATGTCCGAAAGAGAGCAGGGCTGTAATTGTACTATGTGCTGGGCGGAAGCCATGTTGAGTGGGAGAGGAGCGCTTATTAATCTAGGAGGCTTTTCAGTAATTATGTACACTTTTCTAATATTTTTGATGGTGGTGAAAGTATTGAGATTGGGTGGTAGTTTTGAAGTCATGGGAAGTTCCACCTTTATATAGTGGAGAAAGGATAGATTTTTTTTTCCCTAAGTTTGGGACGTAACATTGACTGGTTTATTGGTATACTGGCTGGGTATGCAATTGCACTTGATGCTAGTTTTAGATATTCGGGGGGGGGGGGGTTGTCTGCAGAGTGTGATCTGGGTTTTAAGTTTGAGAAGTCTACATATTTGTGAAGTTAGGGATAGGTTGGATGGAGAACAAAGGTGTTGGTTTTATAAATGCAGGAGTCTAGCATGGGGGAAGTTGTATTTTGTGAGTAGTCTGTTTTAGGGTCTTTAAATAGGTTCTGAATAGTATTAATGAAATGGGTGTTAAAATCATGAGAGATTTGCTGTGTGTTTTTGTCAGGTGTTGGGTTTTGTGGTGTCCTAGAATTATGGATTCCTGTGAGACGTTTTTGTTTTGCCCATGACAGGAAGTGGTCGAGGAGGGGGATGCCCTGGAGGGATGTAGATTACTGCTATAACTGTTTATTGATTTGAAGGGAAGTTGGACTTCTAGATTACCAAAAAATGGGAGGTTATTTGGGGTACATTAAGGCTATGGTCATAGGTTAGTGCCCCACCACCACCTTTTTTTTTGTGGAGTCTATCAGCAGGAAGTATGTTGTACCCTAGAGGAAGAATTTCAGTACTGGCAATGTGAGGTTTTAGCCATGTTTCTGTTACTGCTACAATATTTGGGGTGTGAGTGGGTAGCCATGCATGGAACTCGGTAATTTTGTTACATATGCTACATGTATTTAGGTTCTCCTGTTCGATTCACAGCTGGAGTGCCTTCTGTGTGGAGTCTGCATGTCCTCCCCACCATCCAGTGGCCTCTGAAAGACGTGCGTGAATGGGTGTCCTTCACTGAAGGTTGGGCGTCTGGCTGGCAACTCGGCACCATAAAAAATCTGCCAATCATTAGTGGACTGGAGTTCTGCTGTGGTGACCCCTAACTGGGAAAAGCCAAAGAGAAACGCTACGTGTGTATTTTTACTAATTGAAACTGCAGTCTTTTTGGGGTGGATGTCCCCAGATTGTGAGGTGGTGAATAATAGCATTGGTCTCATTTTTGAGGTAGCAGTTTGGGTAGATTTCTTGTAAAATGCAGCCTGGGATGTCTGGTCCCATGGATGCTGTGTTTTTGGCTTGAGAGAGTGCAGCTTTTACCTGTGTAGTTGATTACAGGGGCTCTGCATTCTTCCTGTATAAATATGGGCTAAGTTTCTGGTGTCATTCTAAGGGGGTCTAGTATCTGTCTGCTTGGGATGACGTGATTGACGGACCTTGATGCATTGCCAGAGATGGCCTGCATGTCACCCTTGGGTTTGAATACTGGCTAAGGCTGTTGCCACCCTATAGTGCCTTTTTTAGGTGGTGGTCTAAAGACCAAATTACCACCAAAATAGCTGTAAAATGCAATCTGATGGTCATGCTGCTCAACAAGAAGTCTGCATCTCAAGATGCACTTGCTGTAAACACTCCTCAAAATGGAGAACCTTGACATTTGTGCTGTAATGGGAGACTTGGTTTAAAGTGGCAGGGAAGCACCCCTGTGCCACAAGACTAACTCTTCCACACCTTTTGGCCCCACAACATGGACCGAAGCTCCAACGGTGGTGGTGTCTCCATATAGGTATGCACACTTCCAGACTAGTAGCCCAGCATTGCGCATCTGATCGGGTACAACTAACACTGGGTAAGATGGCGATCCAGGTCATAGTTTGGTATTGGTCCTCAACCATGTCCCTAGACTCACTCCATGTTCCTAAGCACCCTGGAATTTGTCAAGGTCCAACCCAACGTTCTCATACTAGGAGCCTTCGGCTACCCCCCCTCCAACTGGGAAAAGTACTCTTAGCATCAATACACTGGCCCAACACTTCCTGCAATTCACAAATTCCAATGCCCTAGACCAGCTCGTTCTGACCCCCTACTAAAGGAAGCAACATCCTTGACCTGGTTATTACTAACATGGGCAACCCATTGCTCTTACACCAATAGTTGATCTCTCCCTGGTCAGATCGGACCATAAACTAATCACCATGGAAACACGCGCGCACACACAAGGTAACCACCTTGAAGAACGTCCCCAAAGCTGACTTTGAACTCCTAAAAACAGGTGGCCAACTTCACGCCACCCATGCCAATGAAAAATAGCTGCATGACTGCCGAATCCTACACCAATGCACTGTATGAACATGTACATAAATGCATGGAACTAGCCATACCCAACAGAACCAAGACGCTCTCCAAAAAAAAAAAAAGCCAATCTGGTGGTCCCTAGCTATTAATAAACTAAAACGGAGGGAAGAAACCATTGCAGAAAAAGGTGAAGTCCCAAGACTGGCAAAACTCCCTTATTAGCCTCAACAAAAAGTTGAGATCCCTCATCAAATCCTCTAAAGCCAGCTATGAAGGCAGAATTGTGGCAGATCCTTTCTATAGTTGTATCAATTACCTCCACGGCAATACCCAGACTTGCTCAGTTAATGCACAATGGTACTGCCTATAATGAGCCAACATTGCCAATATACTGGCCAACAGATTCGGTGCCAACTTTACCACCCCCCAAAAGGGCCAATTGTAATACCGGAAGAATGCCAGGCACCCAGCCTTACTGCAGCACAGGTTAAAGCTGCAATGTCAGAGGTCAAGAATAACACTAGTCATCCCTCTTCATAAAGGGGGAGTGACTACAGACCCTGGGAATTATTGCCTAATTAGCCTGACTAGTGTATGTAAAGCTATGGAGTGCCTAATCATGGACGTAATTAACAGATACAGGAAGTCTCCAAACTCTGGACCCCACACAGTTTAGCTTTGTGAAAAGGAGATCATGCCTGCTCAACCTGGTTGACTTTGAGTCTCACCAGGGCTGTGGATGAAGGTAAGGTGGTGCATATAGCCTACCTCTATCTGGCCAAGGCCTTTGATACCATTCCTTACTCAGGATTGATTAACTCAAGCTAGACATCAACCTTATCACTAGGTAGGTTGCAAATTGGCTCACAGAACAGTGTGAAAGCAGTCTCCAAGTCAGGCTGCCGACCAGTCACAAGTGGAGTCCCACAGGGATTGGTCCTGGGTCACCTGTTCATCTACTTAGAAGTCCAGGCCAACACAGTGGGGCTCTGGCTGACCAAGTTTGCAGACTACTGCAAGCTGGGAGCTGTAACTCCCCAGGTAATGCAGGCATCCTACAGAAAAGCCTCACTGCGACCAATGACTGGTGTCGAAACCATGGCCTTAAGCTTGGCGCCAAAAAATGCGTGGTCATCCCATCTGGTAAAAACTGTTCCACTAATCCTCACATCGATGGGAGCCCATTGAACACAATGTGAGATCTGGGGTCACAGGTTGACTGCAACCTGTCCTTCAACCACTACATTGCTACTGTGGTTAGTCTTTGTGTGGCACATTCCTGCACGTTTTGCATCCTGCAGGAAAGAGGTAGTCTCTCCTCTTCCCTCATTGGACCAATCCTAGAGTAAAATGCCCCATTTGGCATGTACCTCACTAGCCACCTGCAGCAGCTGGAGAGGCCACAAGTACCTCACTAAGAGAATCCTAGGCATTAGACACGTCCTACACGGACAGACTCAAGACTTCCGCTATTCTCTCATTGCCTACTTAAAGGCGATCTCTGCTTGACTTTAGCCATGTCTGACCCAGCTCTTAGAAATGCTGCATCTAAAGAAATACCCATCCCTCCACACCACATGCTCCAGAGATCTCAACCTTAGTACCACAATCAACAATGTGCCAGAGGGACCGGTTCCTCGCCCAGTGACTGCCCATGCTCTGGAATTGACTTACCGTACATGTCAAGCAGCGCACCTAACTGGCCCTCTTCAGGAGAAATCTTGAGTGGATGGGTAATAGAAAGTTCACCCGGAGGATCACTCCAGTGGCCTCTACATAAAGGCACTGGGAACAGGCAGCACAATGCCAGGGCACTTCTATGGGCTAGGCTTGTAAAGGTTCCAGGACCATTAGCCTAGTACACACCTATGAACCTTTTGTCTCGCACGATAACCTCAAATTACTCTAACCTTTATTTAGTCTACCTTTTTTCTGAATAACATGTATAGAGTACCTGTTGCAAATCTAAATTGCTTTGGGTCCTGTGCCCATCTGATTTTTGTGCTGTAAAACTGCCTCTAGTCACCCGTCTAAAATTAAGCAGAGCTTAGACTGCACTACTATTGAATCTGTGTGCAAGTAGATGGCCTGCATTATGCTATGTTCAGCTACATACTAGTTAAATATGTAAAATCATCTTTTGGAAATGTAACATCTCTGGCTGAAGGTACTGAAAGTTGGAACACCTCTCCTTAGCTCTAATCTAGTCCCGGTACTGATCTCTCTTAGCAATGTGGTATTAAATGTGAGGCATAGTCTCTGTCTGGGCCCAATCAGTTTTGGTCCCCTAGAATGCCTTATTGCAAGCTTCCAACTGGTTCACCTGGCCCTGATTGGACAGGTATAGAATATAGTCTTTAGTCCATGAAGTGTTTTTGTATGCAATATAAATCTGAACTCTCCAACTTGCAGCTTTTGTCATTTAGTGACCTCTGAGGTGAGGCTTGTTCTTGGATGAACAAATTTGTCTAGAATAGGCAACTAAGCCAAGTGTTGCGGTAATTGAAACAAAGGAGTACTCAACCCCCACATGGCTTGCTTCAGGACTTGTAAACTGTAAGAACAAATAGGACTCTTTGTGTGCTTGACCACAAGATGCATCTTCAAAAGGGATGAAAAAATGTTCTTTTGCCGTCTTGCCTTTTCTTGGGGACTTATCAACCCTTGATACCATGAGTCAGATCCCTGAGTAGTATCTGCAAATTGTCTTATCGGTGTTCTGCCCTGGTAAGCTAAACATCTAGCTTAATACATGTGCATTAGCAGAATTCTTGGCCCTGTATTCATCACACACTTGAGGATATGGCATTGGTTAAAAAGCCTGTAACAGTAAATACCACTGCATTTTCTGGCTAGAGAATAGTTGTTGGATCAGGTCCAGGAGGGGGTTATGGTGACTGCCCCAATGTAAAGTTGAACTGGTCACCTGGTGGGTGCACTTTTTTTTGGTATCTTTGCACTTGTCAACCCCACAAGGGATTGTTGGCCACTGGACTCTTTCATAAAGCTGTTCTTGGATATAAAGACAATTGCAGCAAACTGTGGTAACTTTGCCATTAGAGCAGTTCTCCAAATATGCCATCCAGTTTTCTTTGGTCTACTCCCTCCAGCTTGTACTACGATAATTGTAGTTAATGGAGTATATTTTGGTGTCCCACAGAGGATACTACACAGGTGTTTGCTGTGAACTAAGCGTTAGTATTAGAATTCTGCTGTCTTTGTGCAGAAAGTGTTCTGTCATGCAGGATGTAAACAAATTTAGTCTCGTGATTCCCCCCCCCCCCCCCAAACTGCCTATTTCCTTGGTATGGAGTTCCCTGCCCATTTCACTAGATCAATATAAAATCTTTCACTTTCAAAAAGTGTATAATCGGCAGTCTTGCATGTGCAAGTGGCAAGAACCTTTGTCTTAAGATACAAGTCTAAAAGGGAGCTTAATTTAGGGGGAGGGGGGTTGTCTGGCAATTTTGGGTTGTCCTTGAGTCTTACTATTTTGCTTCCTGAACAAACCGTAGAATTCTGCCTTTCACTAAAATCAGACTTTGCCCAGGTGGCTGTACAGCATCTTAACTTCTATATTTTTCTCTGTGGAAACGAATACTGCACCTGCAGTTTGTGGTACATGACAGCCCTCACTGTGCTGATTGACTCTGGAGGGTCTGGACCCCTTGTGTTTTTGTTCCTGCCTCACCTGTCTTGTATATTGTGGTATGGAGAAATCAAGTTCTGTATTCAAAAGGGAGCTGTATCCTTTTTTGGACTGATTGGGGGGGGGGGTCTCTTGTTCTCAACTTTGGGGGCATTAGTGACAGCAATTCCCCTCCCATCCTTTAGGGCCATGGTGTTAGTCTGGATGTGTCACTCAGAGTTGTAATCTTGGGAGATTGTCCCTCTTGGGTGGGGGGGGTGGGGGTGGGTGGGGGGAGTGCAACTGTTTTAGATCCTCTTGATGAAGGTTGGCTGCGTTAGCTGTTAATCATCCCTTCCCAATAACCATGGAGTCTTAAGCGGAGGAAGTGTTTACTGCAGTGAATGCCTTCATTCTTTAAAACAGACTTGTCCAACCTGCGGCCCTCTGAGCTCTTCCATGTGGCTCCCGACCTCTTAACTGCAACATCGATATATGCATGCCCCAAAACACTTTTTTTTTCACACCTGTGACCTATAACTGTTAGTGTGTGCATGCATCAAAGCACCATTCTAGTTTTGATCCTTTTTTTTTTACGCCAAAGGATCTGTTCCCACTGTTATTTTGTGCCAAAGAATCAGTGCATCTTCTCTCTGAAGAGGGACTCGTGTATGGATTTTCAGTCATTGCCTTTGAAAAGGACAGCACTTGCCTGTTAATAGGCAAGTACGGAGTGAGTGAATGAGTACTTGCGTGAAAGCAGAAGTGTCATGCACAAAGAGGCTAATGACTATCTACCTACTGAACACACAAGTTAGCTCACAGATATATAGTACATTAAAGTACACATTAAATTGTGGCTTTCCTGACAGTGTTGTATTGAATATGAAATCATACCTCTCAACTGTGTGGATTTTCACTTCATCTTCCAATTTGTCTCTTGCTTAGGAAATAAAATTAGTCATCCAAGGTAATGCAGTTCCAGGGAGTAAGAATGAGACAGCAGCCTAGAGTTAATGGGTCAGTACTGGATTGCCTTTGTGGGGACTGTAGCATATAAAGTTGTATTGTTTTTTTTCTGACAAACCAAAAAGCACCCAGTACTGTTTTGTGATTGGTGGGTCCTAAGCAGTGGCAGACTGGACAATAAGAATAGCTTTGGTGGATCATCAATACTGGCAAATCAGGCGGGTACAATGTCATTTTTTAAATGTTGGGGGTTTTAGTGTATGTGTTTGTGTTGGGAGGGCTGCAACAAAAGACAGACCTACAGACTGTGGCGAATGTTTGTTTCAAAATCTGATACTTGGGTACTAGGCATGGCAAGAGTAGATATTTTTTAAGACATAGCTTCTTGCCATTTGCAGTGGATGGATATTTACATTTAATGGACAATGCTAGTATGTGTGCTCCTGTAGGGATCTGAAGGATGGATGAAGGATGGAAAGTCTACCTTGGTCGATGTCTTGTAAAGTGACTTGGAAATGGATATTGGGATGTTACTGAAAACAGTAAGTGGGCTTAAAAATATAGTTTAATAAAACAAAGTGCACTTGCAGTTTTCAGGCCATAATTTATTTCAGGTAGTCCAGATCCTGGTAGATTGTATCCCATTAGACTTGGGGAGAGCTATCATTCTAGGGAAATAAGCAGCCCTAGTTTCAGTGAAAGCTCTGTGGTTGTTTGAAGGTAGGAAGGTGCAGGGTGTGGATGCAATGTGTTTTATTTACTTTTAATGCATTTGTCATTTCAAAGCATGGTCTACTTGCAAAAGAAGGCAGGATTGAATGAGCTATATAATGCTTAACTGACAATAATGGGATAGAAAGATTATAAGTGATATATAATGTTTGCAGCTACAGTTGTTTCAGTTGTGTCTTGTGGTGCATAACTATTTTTGGGCCCGTGTCCCACTTTATTTTTCCTCTCCAGATTTCTTGCTGTAAGATTGAGAGGTGTGGTTCCATACTAAATCAGAAGGTTGTATTTACTTTAGAGTTCAGCAGAATTACAAGAAACAGAACCTTTTTAATATCTTTGCTTATTTCCGATGTAAGCATAGAGTGCTAATGTGACAGCTCAGTAAACTGTGAATAACATCTGCACAAATTAAAATGTCTGTGTCAAATGGCTTTAGATTGGAGGGAAGTTGTATACTCCAGTATGTAGTATGATCTTAGAGAGCTTATGGATTTCTTATTGATTTACTTTTTGCTGAGCAGTTTGCCAGTTTATTGATGGTCCTTTTGGTGGCGGGGAATTAGATGGATGAGTCCATCTCTAGTATGATTTTTTTCAGATTTTTGCTTCCAGACAATTTTGTTCAGTGAGTGTCATGTGACTACTGAGGTTGCCTATTTTAGAAGTAGGGGCTCCTTGTGTGTGTGAGATTTAATATGTATACTGAATATATTTTTGCAGGTGGAATTCTTGGTTAAATAGGCCCATCTTCATGGGAAAGTAGACATGAGTAACCAATATTAGATCTTGGCCATCCAGCTAGAAAGTTTAGTACGTGGATTTTCCATCTGGTTTGATGAAGGCTATGCTACTTGAGTACATTGACTATCCATCCAGTTGTAGTGTTGCTGAACTACATTGATAATGAGACTAGCTTTTTACAGAAGTTGAAGTTTTTGTATCAAGAACCTGTCCATACAGAGTGGCTTGTTTATGTTGCAGTGAAGGCTGTGGTCTTTGTAGTGAGCGTTTTAAGTACAACCAGTATTTCTGAGGAGGAGGAAGTTTCTTGAGGCAGGATCTTTTTTAGCCTGGAAAGCAAGCCAGTGATGAAATTTATAGGGGCCAGTGAGACAGGAAAACTAGCTTTTTAGTCTGTTTGGATAACTAAGTGAACTTAGTCTTGACCTTTTTGTCAGAAATTTTTTCTTTTGGCTGGGTGTTTGCTGAGGCACATGCCAAAAGGGGCTTTGCACTCAGTAATGGCTCTTATAACGGAAGAATACAGGGCTGTTATGACCACCTTGTCCCTGGATGAGATACCCTTACTAATGAGGTGGGCCATGTAAAAAGTTTTTTGTACAATGGAGACCAACATTGTGGTCAAAGGTCAGGCTTTTATCAACCTGGGTGCCCAAGCACTTCATGACTGATTGCGTGCTTGCAACATTGTTCTTAATGCGATAATTTGAGGACATCCCTCTCCCCAAAGGCACTGATGCTGCATTTTTGGCATTTAGCTTGGTGCCATATTTCTGGCACCAGTCATTTGTTTGGGTGAGACCCTCTTGTAGCTTTAGAATAGTTTTATTAAGTAACACATTCTTTACTTTACTTGCAAATTTGTTGGCTTATTTTTGTGGATTATACTATTGTAGGACAGCTAATATTTTTACATAGTTGGACTGCTGGAGTGGTTTTCCAGTGAGAAATGCTACATCTCTCGCTACATCCGGCCTCCGTTGTAACAAGATGAAGAGAGAAAAAAAATTTAAATAAGCAACTAAGTGCTTACAGAAAACTTTAATTTAACAAATAAAATTTGGATGCATCCAGTGAATCAAGCGCTTTCATCTCCAACCATTTGGACACTTTATCAAGACAGAGCATGCCCCAACTGACAGCAAATTTATAATATAAAGTTTAATTACTGAACCAATCAACATCCAGGGTTCATGAATAATTCATGAGCAATTCCTACAATTTACATCTGTCAGTCGCACAACATTAATCATCCTAAATATTGCCCACTAATACATATATACATAACTAAAATTTATTAATAAAATTGAATGTGTAAATAACCTCAACATTTCCTATGTACACTTCAAATAACCCTAATATATTGCAATATAAATTAATAAATGTATAAATACATAATAGATGCAGCATAAAATTCACGTGTGTATATATTATATGTGTGTGTGTGTGTATATATATATATATATATATATATATATATATATATAATGTGTGTGTGTGTGTATGTGTATATGTGTGTGTATATATATATATATATATATATATATATATATATATATATATATATATATATATATATATATATATATATACCAAATTAATGCATATGTTTTAAACTATTAAAAATTATAAGAACATTTCTTTAAAAGAATCTGTCTAAAGCTTTTAATCTTAAAAAGCAAGTAATTGCAAGAGATCCGTTTAAGCCTGGCCATTGAGTTGCATTTGTTTTCAGCTGCCATGGCCTCACTTTTCTCCAAATATAAAGTCCAAGGTCCACCTCTTGGGTCTAGTTCAATAACTTCAATAACAGTGAATTTAAAATCATGTCCGGGCCATTCCATACAATGTTTTGCAAGGGCATTGGTTTATTTTTGCAGTCTGATATCCCTCAAATGTTAAATGCGGTTTGTTTCCTTTGTCTTTCCAATATAAAAACAAGCGCATTTGGAACAGAGCACAATAAACCACCTCAGTAACAGCTGCACTTTTTTTGTAAATAGACCTTTATACCATCTGTTAAATTTTGACCCTTTCTTAATATGTTGGCAATAATTGCATGCCCCACACTTCATATGGCCCCCATTCCGAATCTGGTAACTCCTTTGAGATGTTCTTTAAGGTTTATCCCTTTTTTATTCCACAATAGGCTTCTCACTTATGCATTGTCTAATGTTATTGCTTGAGGTCAAAATTATCCAATTTTTATCCAAAATCCTGAACATTTCTTTACTGTCAAGATTATAAAGTGGTAAAAGCTGAACGAAACTTCCCATTTGCTTGCACTTGTTCAGCTGGTGTCATAACATTAACATTACTGTCCGTATTAACGGAACCAACATTCAAATTTAGAAAACATATAACTGTTCCCTTCATTGCCAGAGTGCACCATCTCCAAATTCAATATAGCATAAAACCCTCTCAACTACTTCCAACATTAAGTTTAAGTCCAATGGGTATTCTCTTTTAAGAAACGTGTCTTTCAGCAGTTCATATTCATCCAAAAAAGGCAAAACTGGACACCATCAGAGCAGCTCTAACAAACTGACCCTTAACTGCTCTTTTTTTGTTTGAAGGGATGGCCACTTTCAAAATGTAAAACTGAATGTTTCCTTCCTATAAATACATGACTCAAAATTCCTTAAGACTGTATTTTGTCAGTTTAACATCCAAATATGAGATTTCATTGGGATCGTTTATTATGGGTGAACCTTAAAAAGGCTGAATTATTCAGGAGTTAAAAATTCATTAATCTCACTTGGTCCATATCAAAATATAAAAATCTCATACATTTTACAATATTGAAAACTGAATTGATAAACTTTTCTCCCATTGTAGCATCACCAAATTAGACTACAAACCACCACATGGAGAACCCATAGCAACGCCAACTGCTTGGATAAAAAATTCACTTATTTTTCAACACAAGTTCAAATAGTTCGTATACATTTAATTTTTGGTTGATACTTTTTTTTTTTCCAATAGTCACATGCCCATTCAATACCAGTATCATGGGGCATTGAGGTGTACAAATCCTTCACATCAATAGTGATGAATACACCTGTCTCACTGTATTCTCAATTAACCCTTTCTAAAAAAATCCCATATATCTTTATAGTTTCTTCACTAACAAAACATTTCAAATTAATATCCAAGTATTTTGCTATGGGATAAGTGATAGAACCATGCCCATTCCCTATAGGGCGCATAGGTGGATCAACCATATTCTTGTGTAGTTTTGGTAATCCAAATATACAAGGAGTTTTTGGATGGTGCACTGACAGGTAATTGTACTCATCTATAGAATTTGAGCCTTCAATAAAGAGGTCCATTAATTTTTAACTTTGTTATAAATGCCATTTAGCTCATTAATATAGATTTTTCTGTATGCATCACTCTAATATTGTTCATCCTTGTGTTATAATCTAGGTCCATAATGATACCACCACCTTTATCTGGTTTTATAATCCGCACATCTCTTGGACCCAAGTTTGTTTAGACCATCTCACTTTGTTAGGTGAGCGTGCATTTCTGTGCATACGTTTATTTCACACATTTATCAAACATCGCTAACGTAGGGGTGGGTTGAACGTACTTGAAGTGTGCAAAGGGTTACTTACATTTTCAACAGATTTGAATTTAAATGTCCTTTTTAACTTTCTAACAATGTCTATCAATGTTTGTGCAATGTTAAAATTTTTGGCTGGGATAAATGATAAACCTCTAGAACAGGTGTACAACCTCTTGGCTTGCTGGGGCTGCATTGAGTAAACAGAAATGGTCTTTGGGCTGCATATAAAATGTATAGTTAACTCTTTCGCTGTCACTGATTACCAAAGTCTACCTCCTCAAAGTCCACCTCCTGGCTGTACTGTAGGTGTGTTCGACCACTGAATAAATGCGTAGTAATTGCTTTAAAATTCTAATTCTCTAATCTAACAAACTTTTGAAAGTCAAAAAAACAAACCACAATCCAAAAATCTGCCTCAGTTGCAACAAGATGAAGATAAAAGTTTAAATACGCAACTAAACTGCTTACAGAAAGAACTTTAACAAATAAAAAAAATCTGATCCATCCAGTGAATAAAGCACTTTCGCCTCCAACCTTTTGGAGACTTTATCAAGACAGAGCATGCCCAAACTGACAGCAAATACTGAATCGATCAAAACATCCAGGGTTCATGAATAATTCATGAGCAATGATTATTCCTACAATTTACATCTAATGTCAGATAATCACACAACAATCCTAAATATTACCCACTGTAATACATATAAATACATAACTAAAATCAATTAAAATAAAATTGAATGTGTAAAAATCTAAAAACCTCAACATTTCCTATGTTGTACACTTCAAATAACCCTAATATATTGTAATATAAATGAATACATGTATAACAGATGCAGCATAAAATTCACCAATTTATATATAAAACATAAAATTAATGCAAATGTTTCAACTATTAAAAATTACAAGAACATTTCTTTAAAAGCATAATCTGTCTAAAGCTTTTAATATTAAAAAGCAAGTAATTGCAACAGATTCATTTACGCCTGGCCATTGAGTTGGTTTTCAACTGCCATATGGCCTCACTTTTCTCCAAATATAAAGTCCAAGGTCCACCGTGCATTTAAAATCGTGTCCGGGCCATTCCATACAATGTTTTGCAAGGGCATTGGTTTCTTTTTGCAGTCTATCCCTCAAATGTTCATAAATACAGTTAAGTTTCCTTTCTGTCTTTTCAATATAAAAAACAGCACATTTGGAACAAAGCACAATAAACCACCACCTCAGTATAACAGCTGGTCTTTTTTTTGTAAATAGACCTTTATACAATGTTAAATTTTGACCCTTAATATGTTGGCAATAATTGCATGCCCCACACTTCTTATGGCCCCCATTCCGAATCTGGTAACTCCTTTCAAAGATGTTCTTTAAGGTTTGTCCCTTTCTATATACCACAATAGGCTTCTCACTTGTGCATTGTCTAATGTCATTGCTTGAGGTCAAAATTATCCAATTTTTATCCAAAATCCTTAACATTTTACTGTCAAGATTATAAGAGGTGATAAAAGCTGAACAAAACTTCCCATTTGCTTGCACTTGTTCAACAGGTGTCATAACCTTCACATTAACATTGCTGTCTGTATTAACGGAACCAACACTCAAGTTTAAAACCATATAACTATTCCCTTCATTGCCAGTGCACCATCTCCAAATTCAGTATAGCATGATAAAACACTACTTCCAACATTAAGTCCAATGGGTGTTCTCTTTTAAGAAACCTCTTTCAGCAGTTCACATTCATCCAAGCAGCTCTAACAAAAACTGTCCCGTAACAACTGCTCTTTGAAGGGATGGCTACTTTCAAAATGTAAAAAAACTGAATGTTTCCTTCCTATAAATACATGACTCAATTCCTTAAGACTGTATTTTTGTCAGTTTAACATCCAAATATATTTCATTGGGATCAATATGGGTGAACCTTAAAAAGGCTGTTGAATTATTCATGAGTTAAAATTTCATTAATCTCACTTGGTCCATCCCAAAATATAAAAATATCCAAATATCTCATTTTACAATATTGAAAATAAACGAATCAAACTTTCTCCCGTTGTAGCATCACCAAATTAGAGTACAAACCACCACATGGAGAACCCATAGCAACACCAACTGCTTGGATAAAATCATTAAAAAAAAAATAGTTCGTATACATTAACTTTTGGTTTGATACTCCTTTTTCCAATAAATAGTCACATGCCCATTTGATACCAGTATCATGGGGCATTGAGGTGTACAAATCCTTCACATCAATGGTGATGAATACACCTGAAGGTGGTTTATTGTGCTTTCTGCTCCAAATGTGCTTGTTATATTGGAAAGACAGAAAGGAAACTTAAACTGTATTTATGAACATTTGAGGGATATCGGACTGCAAAGAGAAACCAATGCCCTTGCAAAACTTTGTATGGAATGGCCCGGACATGATTTTAAATTCACTGTTCAAGTTATTGAACTAGACCCAAGAGGTGGACCTTGGACTTTATATTTGGAGAAAAGTGAGGCCATATGGCAGTTAAACTAATACAACTCAATGGCCAGGCTTAAATGAATCTGTTGCAATTACTTGCTTTTTAAGATTAAAAGCTTTAGACAGATGCTTTTAAATGTTCTTGTAATTTAATAGTTGAAACATGTGCATTAATTTATATTTATATATATATATATATATATATATATATATATATATATATATATATATATATATATATATATATAAATGTGTGTGAGACACATGCAGGCACACATTTTATGCTGTATCTATTGTTTATTTATTCATTTGACCTGCGGTGGTGGTGCTGTGGTAGCGTTGTCACCTCACAGTAAGATTCAAGTTGTAGGAATAATCATTGCTCATGAATTATTCATGAACCCTGGATGTTTGTTTCAGTAATTAACTTTATATTATATATTTGTCAGTTGGGGCATGCTCTCTTGATGGTCTCCAAATGGTTGGAGACTAAAGCGCTTGACTTACTGGATGCATCTGATTTGTTAAGTTTTTTCTGTAAACACTTAGTTGCTTATTTAAAAGTTTATCTTGTTGCAACCAAGCCCGATTTTTCGATTGTGGTTTTGTTTGACTTTCAAAAGTTTATAGTTGTGTTTCTTTTGGCAACAGAGGCACAGGAGATGGAGGCTTCACAATCATTATATACACAGAAAGGAACAGTTCGATTGAGGATGTGTTGCAATTTGGAATGGATCACTCAAAGGTTAGACAGAATAGCGCATGCCCGTATGACGTCTACTCCGAAGGGAGGACCAAACCAGGAAGTTGCTGGCTCTAGTAGAATTCATGGTGAGGAAACAAGTGCGGTTTCTCTTTTTTAGACTCAAAACGCTGACATTAGACCTGGTGAAGACAGAAGTTTAAACAACGGCAACATCATCAGTAATGAGCATTCAGGAAGAATTGCTGGTATGAGTTTAATGGATGGAGAGCAGCGTTCATCACGAGTGCAAATTTAAGAAATGCTCGTGAATATGTTCAACTTTAATCCCATTAGAATGACTGGTTAGGAGAACAGATGGCTTTTTCTACACCTTCACCTGTACGTACTGATTCTTAAATATGTTTGTACACATTAGACCGCATTTTACTTAAAAGAAGATTCAAGTTGATAATGCATACTTTAAAGAATGTTTAAAGCTCAAACTTGTGCCCAAGGGTTTGCACATGTGGTGCATTCCCACAGGGCTAATAGCTGGTTCATGCTTCCATAACTATTTGATTAGTATGTTTGGTAGACATGGCTTCGCGTACATGGAGCTACTTATCAAACAATGAATTGTGCAAGATGTGGCTCATGACAATTCTACAACAGACCATTTTAAGTCTATTGAACAAGAAATGGTTTCAATTAAAGCTAGGAAGATGAAGAAAATAGAGGGATAGGGCTCAATATTCAAACACAGCATATCCCCACTCTCCTCGGTCACAGGCTTGGAATATGGAGAACCATAACTATAATGATGGGGCCTCTGGGGAATAATGAACATTTTTTTAGTTAGACAACTTTCCCCCATTGAGGAGATCAGAAAGACAAACAACCAGAATGTGCAGAATCAAGGGACTTTTATCCTGCAAACAGGGGTCGAGGGGGACAAATGTATTAGTGGGGGGGGGGATATCTGGAATGGAACTGAATTCTAATGAGCATGTTAAATTGTGTTTTAAACAAATTCTAGAAATTATTTTAATGTATACAATTTTTCTTCATGTATTTTTGATTTTGATTGTGATTTATGTTCGGGTTTGTTTATCCCAGCCAAAAATTTTAACATTGACATCTTATCAATTGTTTGTGCAATCTCACCTCCTTTCTTGCTGGATGGGTTCGGAGCCGAACCTCTGCTCCGACTCTGCCGAATACTAAAGCTCGAGAGCTATTTTTACTGGCTCGAGGCTATCCCATGTCCCATAATGCTAGGTGAAACATAACCAGATCTCGTTTGCCGCTTGGCTACAAGGTTGCGTTTTCACCGGCTCCAGGTCGTATATTTTTATTAACTTTTGAGGTAGTTTTTAGTTTGTCTTTTATTCTTTTTTGTCCCTTTAGTATTAGTGAAGTTAGTCTTTCCACCTTTCTTTTTAGTTGCTAATCTCCCTTTTTCTCCACCCTTAAGGTGGTTGGGCCTCTGACCCCTCCCCTTAGTAGTACAGTTTTTCCCTGGTGGTTCTGTGTGTGGAATTCTGTCCCCCTGCTTATAGTAATTATTATAATTTAGTGTATTTTACAGTATGTCTAAGGATACTAAGATATTGAGTTTCAAGAAGTGACTCGTGCTGTCAAAGATGTCGGACACTGTCACACTTGTGTGTATTGTTTGGGCCCTCTGCACCTGCAGGATTCTTGTTGCATCTGCCATGCTTTTAGCCCTAGAGTCCTACAGGAGCGCAGAAACTCATTCTTAGAGGCTTGTTAAAGCCTGAAGATTCCCCGGCTAAGACAATGGCTGGGAAGCCTTCAAAGCCCGCCAAATCGTCAGCTCCATGTTCGGAGCCGGTGCCGAGCGATGCTCTTGCTGCCTCATCTGTTCCAGCCTGAACAGAGGCATCTAGACCTCTGCTCCTACTTGTGTTGGAGCCGTCCCCGAGCAGAAAGCGCTCCAGGTCTCAGTCTCTCGAGTCTGTTAGATTGGCTTCGAAGTCTCCACTCTTGTCGGAGCGGATCCATAGATCTCATTCCTCTAGGTCTTCCAGGCTTTCGGACCATAACCTCGAGAGGGTAGTCAGCCGGCTTTTAAAGTCGCAGGCACTGGCTCAGTTGCTACATAGCCAGTCTCAACAGACAGGGGCTACCCCTGCACCCGCTCAAGTTCCTCCTCGGACTACTCTGAGTTCTGAGCCGGAGGTAGTCTAGGTGAGTACTGTGGGGGCATCGGAACTGATCCCCCTGTTGGTTCCTTCGTCTGCTTTGATCCCATCCTTGGCTCCATTCTTGGAGGGATCTGGGCACCGAGACTCCCTTGTCGGCTCTGAGGGGGCAAGTGGCATCAGACCCTTGTCTGACCCCACACTCCCTCTCGGAGCCTCTGCGCAGGTTAGTTCGGCCCAGACATCGGCCTCGGAGCTGTCCCTCTCAGTGCCCGGGGGGGTCATCTCCTCTGAGTTGGGTCCTTCCCTGCCTGACAGGGACACCTTTGAGGTGATGAGCATGCTGGCTCCAATACTGGCACCACAGTTGGCCTTCTCTGCCCCTTCCTCCACGGTGCCTGCTTCAGTCCCTGCCTATCCTCCCATCCCCAAGCGAGGAAAACAGACACTCCAGGCTGCCCCATTGGGCCTTTCTTCCTCTTCCGAGGCCACCCCTGTCCCTGTGGGGGAGCCCCCTCAGAGGACATGCAAGAGGAAACATGTTGACTCTCCTGAGTCTGTGACATCTGACACAGACGTGGATGATTCGGAAGGGTACCCAAGGTCACCCTCTGAGGATGTCTCCTTTACTGACATCTTGGAGATCCTCAAACAGAGGGGGAACTTGTCTGCCCTTAACCCATCCGAGGATGAGTCTGTGTACCTGGATGCCTTCGGTTCTCACCCTCCCACCTCCTTATGGAAGTGGTGGCTCGGAAGGCGTGGACAGCTGTGGATACTATGGAACAAAGTCCCTGGATGCCCACTACATTTATTATTGCTCCCACAGATGAGCAGTTTCTTTCCAAGGGTGTCCCCATGGATGCCATGGTGGTGGCAGCAGCCACTAAGGAGTTGGCTGACCCTTCAGTACCTGTCCATCCTCCTTATAAGGAATCTAGGACTATGGATAGGTACGGCAAGCGGGTGTTTTCCTCTGCGACCTTTGCTATGTGGTCGCTGAATTATTTATGCCATTTCACCTGACTTCAGAGGGACCTTATCAAGGAACTGGGTGAAACATTGCAGAACCCAGCAGCTGTGGGGTCTCGGGGGGGGGGGGACTCCCCAGCTAGGGACCCTGAACTCTATCGTCAACTCTTCCATGCGGCTCATCTCTTATGCAGCCGATGGAGCGAGTAGAGCCACAGGTACGGGTGTTGCTCTAAAGAGACGCCTGGATGCAGCTCTGCAATTTTGCTGACCCCTTCAAGGTGTCATTCACATCCCCTTTGATGGTGCTGCTCTTTGGACCTCAAGTGAAGGCTAGACTCTCTGCCATGGGAGTCTGTTTTTCCGCCCCTTCTAGACCGTATCCTAAGGGTCAAACGGGTGGGAAAATGTGGTTCCGCAAACCTGAGTCTTGCCAGATGCACGTTTTGAGCTTCCCTCTAGAGGCAGAGGAGGGAACAGACGCTGTCCTAGGGGCAGGGGGGGGGGTCTGCAGAATCAGGGTAGCGGAGAGTCTTTCTCTGACAAACCCTTTCAGCACCCCTGAGGAGCTGCCCAACTAGCCACCTTAGGGGGCAGTCTGAAGACTTTTGCTACCCAGAAGCCTGGTGCTCCCTTACGCAGGACAGATGGGTACAGTCTATCATATCAGAGGGCTACAAAATCCCCTTTATCCACACCCCACATCAAAAGGGCATCTTCCAGATGTTCTACCCAGTCTGAGAGACCAGCAGCACTAGAAATTTCAAAGCTGCTTTTTAAAGAGCCATCCAACCAGTCCCAGCAGACCAACAAGGATCCAGAATCTACTCCAAATTCTTTGATACCAAAAACGACAGGGGACTGGAGTCCTATTTTGGATCTCGGCAGACTGAACAAATCTGTTCGAAGAACAAAATTCCGGATGGTCACACTACAGTCCATTATTCCCTTTCTGGGTCAGGACAATTGGATGTGCTCTACAGACCTTCAGGATGCGTACTACCATATCAAAATGAACAGGCGCTACAGGAGGTTTCTCCGCTTCTGGCTGGGAGCCAGTCACTACCAATTCAGAGCCCTGCCCTTTGGCCTCACCATAGCCCCCAGGGTGTTTACCAAATGCATGGCAGTGGTTGCGGCTCACTTGAGACGTTGAGGATTCCAGGTGTTTCCATATTTGGACAACTGGCTCCTTACTGCCACCACCAGGCATCAGCTTCTTCAAGCCAGGGATTACGCTGTACAAACCTGCTTGGCATCTCTGAATTTCGAAAAATCTGCCTTGTCAGCATATTACCTTCATAGGTGCAGTGTTAAACATGGTAGAGTGGTCAGCAAAACTTCCTACGCAAAGAGTATATGACATTCGCAGTCGTGTTCAAGTCCTGCTACAAGAGGACGGGGTCCAAGCCAGGTTTGTACTGAACGCTTGGTCTGATGGCTGCAACAATCACCTTGCTCCCCCTAGCTCGTTTTCATATGCGGATACTACAGTGGATGCTTTTTTCCCAATGGTCCTTACAGCAGCTTCCCATGTCACACAATATTCTCATCACTGTCTTGCAAACGACACCTATCTTGGTGGATGGGCTCACCTCAGGTGCTTCAAGGTAGACCGGTTCTCCCCCCTCTCCGGTTGCCACCGTGACAGACTCCTCCCTGATCGGGTGGGGGGGGCATTTTCAGGGCAGGACAGTCTTGGGCACATGGCAACCCTTAGAGTGCCACTTGCACATCAATGTCCTGGAGATGAGCGGTGCTGTTGGCGTTGCAGGCTGTCCAGAACTCTTCCCACTGGGACGATTGCAAGACAAATGATATGTCTGTAGTATGGTACATCAACAAACTGGGCAGAACCAGGTCCTACCCTCTTTGTCAGGAAGCGCTCAGACTCTGGCAATGGGCGATCTCTTCTCAGCAGTTTCTGGTAGCAAAACACATTCCCGGGAAGTCCAATGTCATAGCAGACAGGCTGAGCAGGGACATTCTCATGCCCTAAAAGTGGTCTCTCAACCAACTAGTAGTGGACCAAATTTTCAGAAAGTGGGGTCAGCCTTGCTGCGACCTTTTCACAACCCCTCAAAACAGCAAGTGTCAAGACTTCTTCACCCTCTTCCCTCTTCTGGGCCTCTCTCCCAGAGATGCTCTACTCCACGATTGGTCCAGGGGTCTCCTTTATGCTCCCCCCCCCCCTTTCCCTTAATCACGCTGTTGGTCCAGAAAGCAACTGCCTTGAGATCCAGGATGATCCTCGTTGCCCCTTACTGGCCCCGACAAGTCTGGTTTCCGTTCCTACAACGTCTTCTACTGGAGCAGCCCTGGCATCTGGACCCTGTGCCAGACCTTCTGACCCATCAATCGGGCAGGCTGCACCAATCCCGGTCATCTCTCAATCTCACAGCTTGGTTGCTCCACTTCCAACCCTAGCCAGACATCCCTTAATTTCTCCGTCGGCACATGGGATTATCCTTGCCTCAAGTCTAACACCAGAAGGACGTACGCAAGTAAATGGGAATGTTTCTCAACTTGGTTCTTTTCTGCCCAAATAGATCCCTTTACTGCCCCTGTCCAAACAGTTCTAGATTTTCTTGCAGAACTTTCAAAAAGGTTCTCCTTCAGCCACTAAAGTCCAGTTGGCGGCTATTGCAAATTTCCATGTTGGCTTGTCAGTCTAGTATGTCCCACAAGCTCTGCAAAGCCTTTCTGAAGGGTACCCTATTACTTGGGCCCCCCAGTCAAAGACCCTCCACCGTGGGATCTAAATTTGGTACTGTTATTAATTCTACCTCCTTTTGAGCCTGCTGCCTCCTGCTTGTTAAAACTGCTCTCGTGGAAAACATTTTCTTGGTAGCCATTACTTCAGCGAAGGGTTTCGGAACTACAAGCACTATCTGTGCATCCCCCTTATCTTTTTCACACAGAGTGGCTCTTAGGACAAATCCATCCTTCTTACTAAGGTACTCTCGGATAAAAATCTGAGTCAGACCACTGATCTCCCAGTTTTCTTTCCAAATTACACTGATAGAGCTGAGAGAAGATTACATTTGTCCATAGGCAACTACGTTTCTATCTGGATATAACCAAGCTAACGAGAAAATCAGAGCAACGCTTATCTTACGCCAAAGGGAAGCAGGGCCTTCCGGTTTCTAAAGTGACCTTGTCCAGATGGTTGACCTCGTCTCTTTAACCTATCAATTGAGGCATAAGGAGCTCCCTACCAAGCCTAGAGCTCATTCAACTAGAGCATTAGCTTCCTCAGTTGCTTTTCAAGCGAGATTACCTATGGATTCTATTTGTGCAGCGGCCACATGGGCCTCTCCTCATACCTTTATTACAAACTGGATATTGCCTCCAGAAATGGGGCTGATTTTGGTTCCACTGTACTCAAGTCTGTTCCATTGAGCCACCCGGGACGAAGGTGCTAGGGACGCAGTCCCATCCAGCAAGAATGAAGGTGAGATTGACCACTTAACATTAAGTTATGTAGTTACCATAACGTTCCATGTTGGTTGTAGTCGTCTTGCCTTTCTTGCGTCCCTCCCTCCATCCCCCTAGCCTGGAAAGACTTAGAGTATTGAGTGAGACTTTCCTTGTCACCAGGATTATCCCTTCAGCTAGAGCTCTTCTTCCCCTTTGGTAGCCCTGGTGACAGGCTGTAGGGTTTATAGTTCTACATGGCTCTTGGTTTTATATTTTTCTAGTGGTGGGACGTAGGATAGCCTCGAGCCGGTAAAAATAGCTCTCTAGCTTTAGTATTCGGCCAGAGTCTGAGCTGAGGTTTGGCTCCGAACCCATCCAGCAAGAAAGAAGGCGAGAAGGCCACTAACATGGAACGTTATGGTAAGTACATAACTTCTTAATATCAGACATTGTTAGAAAGTTGAATTGTCCTTTTTTAAAATCTGAATATGTAAGCAACCCTTTGCACATTTCAAGTACGTTCAACCCACCCCTACACCATGCGTTAGCGATGTTTGATAAAATGTGTGAAATGGACATTAGAAATATGCACAAATGCACGATCACGTAACTTGAGTAAAAGTGAGATGGATGGTCTAAAACTTGGGTCTAAAAGATGTGCAGATTATAAAACCAGATAAAGGTGGTGGTATCATTATGGACCTAGATGATTATAACACAAGGATGAACAATATTCTCGAGTGCATATAGAAAAATTGAGTTAAATGGCATAACAAAGTTAAAAATGAATTAATGTACCTCTATTGAAGGCTCAATTTCTATAGACTAGTACAATTACCTGTCAGTGCACCATACAAAAACTTCTTGTATATTTGGATTACCAAAGCTACACAAGAATATGGTTGATCCACCTATGCGCCTATCACTTATCCCATAGCAAAATACTTGGATATTAATTTGAAATGTTTTGTTAGTGAAGAAACTATTTGTAAGGATTCATGTGATTTTTTACAAGGGTTAATTGAGAATACAGTGAAGTGTATTCATCACCATTGATGTGAAGGATTTGTACACCTCAATACCCCATGATACTGGTATCGAATGGGCATGTGACTATTGGAAAAAGGAGCATCACAACCAAAAATTAATGTATACGAACAACTGTTTGAGCTTGTGTTGAAAAATTTTATCCAAGCAGTTGGTGTTGCTATGGGTTCTCCATGTGGTGGTTTGTACTCTAATTTAGTGATGCTACAATGGGAGAAAGTTTATTAATTCAGTTTTCAATTTTGTAAAATGAGATTTTGGATATTTTTATATTTTGGGATGGACCAAGTGAGTAACTCGCATGAATAATTATCCGCTTTTTCAAGGTTCACCCATAATCCCAATGAAATCTCGTATTCGGATGTTTTCAGTCTTCAGAAATTGAGTCGTGTATTTATAGGAAGGAAACTTGTTCAAACAGTTTTTTACATTTTGAAAGTAGCCATCCCTTCAAACAGAGCTGTTGAGGGACAGTTTGTCTGAGCTTCTCAGATGGTGTCTAGTTTTGCTTTTTTTTATGAATGTGAACTGCTGAAAGATCTTTCTTGAAAGAGAATACCCATTGGACTTGACTACTTAATGTTGGAAGTAGTTGAGGGTTTTATCATGCTATATTGAATTCGGAGATGGTGCACTCTGGCAATTAAGGGAACAGTTATATGGTTTAAAATTGGAATGTTGGTTCCATTAATACGGACAGCAATGTTAATGTGAATGTTATGACACCAGTTACAAGTGCAAGCAAATGGGGAAGTTTCGTTCAGCTTTTACCACTTATCTTGACGATCAGGATTTTGGATAAAAATTGGATAATTTTGACCTCAAGCAATGACGGACAATGCAGAAGTGAGAAGCCTATTATGGTATAAAGAAAGGGATAAAACCTTAAAGAACTTCTTTGAAAGGAATTACCAGATTCAGAATGGGGGCCATATGAAGTGTGGGTCATGCAATTATTGCCAACATATTAAGGAAGGGTCAAAGTTTAACATAAATGGTATAAAGGTCCACTTACAAAGAAAGTGCAGCTGTTATACTGAGAAGGTGGTTTATTGTGCTCTGTTCCAAATGTGCTTGTTTATATTGGAAAGACGGGAAACTTAAACCGTGTTTATGAACATTTGAGGGATATCCGACTACAAAAAGAAACAATGCCCTTGCAAAACATTGTATGGAATGGCCTGGACATTATTTCACATTCACTGTTACTGAAGTTATTGAACTAGACCCAAGAGGTGGACCTTGGACTTATATTTGGAGAAAAGTGAAGCCATATGGCAGTTGAAAACGAATGCAACTCAATGGCCAGGCTTAAATGAATCTGTTGCAATTACTTGCTTTTTAAGATTAAAAGCTTTAGACAGATGCTTTTAAACGTATGCATTAATTTTGATTATATAATGTATATACACACATACTGGTGAATTTTATGCTGCATCTATTATGTATTCATGTATTCATTTATATTACAATATATTAGGGTTATTTGAAGTGTACATATAAGAAATGTTGAGGTTTTTAGATATTTACACAATTTTATTTTAATGTATTTTATAGTTGTGTATATGTATTATAGTGGGTAATTAGGATTGTTTTGTGTGATTATCTTGACATTTATTAGATGTAAACTGTAGGAATAATCATTGCTCATGAATTATTCTTGAACCCTGGATGTTTGGTTCAGTAATTAAACTTTATTATAAATTTGCTGTCAGTTGGGGCATGCTCTGTCTTGATAGTCTCCAAATGGTTGGAGACGAAAGTGCTTGATTCACTGGATGCATCAGATTTGTATTTGTTAAATTAAAGTTCTTTCTGTAAGCACTTGGTTAATGAGCGAGGGGGAGTTATGGAGACTACAGCAGTAGCATTTCTCACTGGGGAAAACCACTCCAGCAGTCCAACTATGTAAAATGTCAACATTAGCTGCCCTACAATACTATAATCCACAAAAATAAGCCAACAAATTTGCAATAATTAAGAATTCGTGTTACTTAATAAAACAATTCTAAAGCTACAAGAGGGTCTCGCCCAAAGACTGGTGCCAGAAACGTGGCCTCAACCTAAATGCCAAAAATGCAGCATCCTCGCCTTTGGGGAGAGTGATGTCCCCACAAATTATCGCATTAAGAACAATGTTGCAAGCATGCAATAGTCATGAGGTGCTTGGGCACCCAGGTTGATAAGAGCCTGATATTTGACCACAATGTTGTCTCCATTGTACAGAAAGCTTTTTACATGGCCCACCTCATTAGTAAGGGTATCTCATCCAGGGACAAGGTGGTCACAACATCCCTGTATTCTTCCTTTATGAGAGCCATTACTATGTGCAAAGCCCCTTTTGGTATGTGCCTCAGCAAACACCCAGCCAAAAAGACTACAACAATTTCTGACAAAAGGTCAAAGGACCAAGTTCACTTAGTTATCCAAACAGACTAAAAAGCTTTTCCTCTGTCTCTCACTGGCCCGTATAAATTTAATTACTGGCTTGCTTTCCAGGCTAAGAAAGATCCTGCCTTCTGAGACTTCCTTCTCAGAAATACTGGTTGTACTTAAAACGCTCACTACAAAGACCACAGCCTTCACTGCAACATAAGCCACTCTGTATGGACAGGTTCTTGATAAAAACTTCAACTTCTGTAAAAAGCTAGTCTCATCAAATGTAGTTCAGCAACACGACAACTGGATGGATAGCCATCAATGTACTCCTTGAGTAAGTAGCATAGCCTTCATCAAACCAGATGGAAAATCCACATACTAAACTTTCTAGCTGGATGGTTAAGGTCTAATATTGGTTACTAAATTCCCACAGAGGGGCCTATTACTTAACTAAGAATTCCTTCTGCAAAAATATGTTCAGTATACATATTAAATCGCACGCACAGAGCCCCTACAGGCAACCTCAGTAATCATGAGACGCACAGACACGCACAGAGCCCCTACTTCTAAAATAGGCAACTTCGGTAATCACGAGACGTGCGCACACAGAGCCCCTACTTCTAAAATAGGCAACCTCAGTAATCACGAGATGCACGCGCGCACACACACACACAGAGCCCCTACTTCTAAAATAGGCAACCTCAGTAATCACAAGACGCACTCACTGATTGGAAGTAAAAATATCCAGAAAAAAATCGTGCTAGAGATGGACTCTTCCATCTAATTCCCCACCACCTAAAGGACCATCAGTAAATTAGCAAACTGCTCAGCAAAAAATCAATAAACTCTAACATCGTGCTACATACTGGCGTAAAGATCGTACTACATACTGGCAAACTTCCCTCCAATCTAAAGCCATTTGACATTCAGATATTTTAATTTGTGCAGATGTTCACAGTTTACTGAGCTGTCACATTAGCACTCTATGCTTGCATCCGAACCAATGAAGCATATTTGTCAATTCCAAAAGAATTAAAAGTAGCATAATGTTTGCAAGGTTACATGGCAGTTTATATTGGAAATAAGCAAAATTATTAAAGGTTCTGTTTCTTGTAATTATGCTGAAAAGTCTTGTAAGGTAAATACAACCTTCTGATTTTTAGCATGGAAACATACCTCTCAACCTTAGAGCAAGAAATCTGGAGAAAGAAAGTGGGACACAGGCCCAAAAATAGTTGTGCATCACAAGACACCACTGAAACAACTGCAGCTGCAAACCTATATCACTTATCTTTCTATCCCATCATAGTCAGTTAAGCATTATATAGCTCATTCAATCCTGCCTTTTTTTTGCAACAAACAAAACCATTCTTTGAAATGACAAATGCATTAAAAATAAAAACACATTGCATCCACATCCTGCAATTTCCTACCAGCAAACGACCAGAGAGCTTTCACTGAAACTAGGGCTGCTTATTTCCCTGGAATGATAGCTCTCCCTAATGGGATACAATCTGCCAGGATCTAGACTACCTGAAATTAAATTATGGCCTGAAAACTGCAAGTGCACTATATTTCTAAGCCCACTTTATTTTTTCAGTAACATCCAATATCTATTTCCAGGATATCTATTTCCAGGTCACTTTACAAGACATTGACCAAGGTAGACTTGCCATCCTTCAGATCCCTACAGGAGCACACTTCTACTGCTAGCATTGTCCATTAAATGTAAATATCCATCCACTGCAGATGGCAAGAAGCTAGGTCTTAAAAATCTACTTTTGGCATGCCTAGTACCCAAGTATCAGGTTTTGCAACAAAGAAACATTTGATTTTTTAAACCCCCCATTTAGACCTATAGTTTCTTCTCATTCCATTACAGAGAGTTTCTCATTATAGATGCTGTCTTGGGCCCACTATTAAATAATGAACCATCTTTTGTTAGGGGACTCTTGGCACTTTTTGGAGAAACTGAGAAATTTCTTAGAGATGGGGACTTTCGATCCAGATAAACATGTCATGTTCACTATGGATGTTGATGTTAAGTTGTCAATCTCGCCTTCATTCTTGCTGGATGGGTTCGGAGCCGATCCTCGGCTCCGACTCGGCACTTGCTTTAGCTTAGGAACTCCTTTTACCAGCTCGAGGCAACCCTATATCCCATGATGCAAGGCGGAACTACCCCAGATCTCGTTTGCCGATTAGCGAAAGAGGTCTCCTTTACCAGCAGAGGTAAGTGAATTTCTTGTTAAAGAAAGAGAAGCTTAGTTAGGGTTTTATTTTCCCCTTTTATTCATAGTATAGTCTGTAGTGAATTACAGCCCACCCTATTCCCTTGTTTTTCAAACTTATAACCTTTTTAAACCTTTAGTGTAAAGTTTTTAGTTAGGCCTAAAACCCCAGTTGTTAATACCTTCCTGTGTGTTGTGTGTAGGGGATTAATTTTGTGTGTTTGTTGGGGTTTGTGTGTGTTTCTTCCTCCTAGGATATGTCTAGGGAAGGCAAGGTCTCAGGCTTCAAGAAGTGTGACTCGTGCTGTCAGAAAATGTCTGACAGACGGTCACACTTCTTGTGTTTATTGCCTGGGGCCTTTGCACCTGCAGGACTCCTGTGCTTTGTGTCACTCTCTTAGCCAGAGAGTCCTGCAGGAAAGGAGGAATAAGCTTATCCTCCGTGGCTTACTTAAGCCAGAAGGTTCTCCCTCTAAAGCAGGGTCTGGGAAACCTAAGCCACCGAAGGCTCAGGCTTCCGTATCCAAGCCTCCGGTGGCTCCGGCTGGAACCGATGTATCTGCCTCGAAAGTAGTGGGTTCGGTGCCGGCTGGTTCCAATACCTTATCTACTGTAGCCTTGTCTGCTCTGGCTGGAGCAGACACTTTATCCAGCATCGGAGCCGAGAAACCTTCGGCTCCATCTGGAGTGCAGGGGACTTCGGCTCCGTCCCGAAAGAGATCTCTGTCCCCTTCGTTACTGAGTATCCACTCTGCTCCGGGGTCTCCTCTTTTGTCGGAGCGGAGCCATCTGAGCCGATCTTCGAGATCTTCCAGGCTGTCTGACCACGACTTGGAGAGGGTGGTAAGCAGGCTGTTGAAGTCTCAGGCACTGGCCCAAATGTTCCATAGCCCGTCTCAACAGACTTCGGCTATAGCCTCACCCCTTGAACTTCCTCCTCCGACTCCACATTGGAGTTCGGAGCCGGAGCTTCTCGGGACAGCGACTGTTTCGGTGCCGGAGCAGATACATCCTTCGGCTCAGTCATCCTCGACTCCGATCTCCTCCTTGAGACCTTCCTTGGAGGGATCCGGTCGTCAGGTTTCCCTTGTCGGCTCCGAGGGGGCTAGTGGCATCGGACCCTTGTCCGACCCCGCTCTCCCTCTCTGGGCTTCGGCTTTGGTAAGCTCGGCGCCGGCATCTGCCTCGGAGCCTTCCCTCTCAGTGGAGCCGGGCATTCCTGTTTCCTCGGAGCAGGGCTATTCCGGCCTCCCGGGGAGGGGAGCCTTTGAGGTGATGAGTGTCCTGGCCTCTGAGCCTGGTCAACAGTCCATCCCTCTAGCTCCTCCCTCATCAGTGCCTCTTGCCAGCCTCTTGCTCTCAGGCCCAGGGATCCATCGCCCCAGGTTTCCCCATTGGGAATTTCCTCCTCTTCCGAGGTTTCTCCTGATCCTGCAGGGGAACCCCTCGGAAGAGGACGTGTAAGAGGAAACACAGACTCCCCTGAGTCTACTACATCTGATACCGACTTAGATGAGTCTGAGGGTTCCCCACGGTCCCCCTCTGAGGATGTCTCCTTTTCAGACATCCTTGAGCTCCTCAAACAGAGGGGGAATTGGCCCTCCATTGACCCCTCCGAGGATGAGTCTGTATACCTAGAGGCTTTTGGATCCCGACCCTCCACCTCCTGGGGGTGTCCGCCTTTCGACCCACTGATGCAGGTAGTGGCTCGGAAGGCGTGGGCGGCTCCAGATTCTGTGGAACCTGTCCCCAGGAGACCATCCAAATTCATCACGGCCCCTTCGGACAAACAGTTCCTTTCCAAGGGTGTCTCTGTGGATGCTATGGTGGTGGCGGCCACTAAGAAGGAACTGGCGGATCCTTCAGTACCTGTCCATCCTCCTAACAAGGATTCTAGGACCATGGACAGGTATGGAAAGCGGATGTTTTCTTCAGCGACCTTTGCTATGCGTTCGCTGAATTATCTTTGTCACTTCACCAGGCTTCAACGAGATATTCTCAAGGAACTGGGTGAAGTAGTCCAGGATCCTTCTGCTGCTGGGGCTCAGGAAAAGATTGCCTCGCAGCTTGCAATCCTGAATTCCATATCTAACTCCTCCATGCGGCTCATATCCTATGCGGCCGATGGAGCGAGCAGGGCCGCAGGCACAGGAGTTGCTCTTAGACGCCAAGCCTGGATGCGGCTTTGTAATTTTGCGGACCCCTTTAAGGCGTCCTTCACTAATACCCCTTTTGATGGTTCGGCTTTGTTCGGACCTCAGGTGAAGGATACCTTGACCAGGTGTGAGCAGGACGGTAAAACTCTTTCTGCCGTTGGAGTCCAGTTTTCCACTCCTAGACCATATCCCAAGGGTCAGAAGGGGGGGAAGATGTGGTTCCGTAAAGCCCAAGGAGCTACACCGGACGCACGTGGTCAGTTTACCCCCAGAGGCAGAGGGGGTAACAATAATAGATGCCGCCCTAGAGGCAGGGGGGGTCCTCAAAACCAGGGCAACAGGGAGTCTCTTCCTGAGAAGCCCTTTCAGCATCCCTGAGTTGTTGCCCGACTGTCCACCCTTGGAGGCAGTCGGGGGAAGGATTTCGCTGTACCCAGTAGCCTGGCAATCCCTATCTCAAGAGATGTGGGTACAGTCGATCATATCAGAGGGTTACAAAATCTCCTTCGACCGTACCTCTACAATCCCTTCCAGACATCTCACCCGGTCAAAGGGATTTGGCAGAACAGGAGGTTTCAAAGCTCCTAGAAAAGAGCCATCCAGACTGTGCCGGCAGACCAGGTAGGATCCGGCGTCTACTCTAGATTCTTTTTGGTCCCCAAAAGGACGGGAGATTGGAGACCAATATTAGACCTGAGCAATCTAAACAGATTTGTCAAGAAGGCAAGATTCCGGATGGTCACGCTTCAGTCCATTCTGCCCTTTCTGGGCAAGGACAACTGGATGTGCTCTATAGACCTTCCAGGATGCGTACTATCACATAAAGATTCACAGACGCTCCAGAAGGTTTCTCTGCTTTCGGCTAGGGACCAGTCATTACCAATTCAGAGCCCTGCCCTTTGGCCTCACTTCAGCCCCCAGAGTGTTTACCAAATGCATGGCAGTGGTCACAGCTCATCTGAGACTTCAAGGATTCCAGGTGTTTCCTTATTTGGACGACTGGCTCCTCTCCGCCACCACCAAGTGTCAGCTTCTTCAGTCCAGAGACTATACTCTTCAGCTTTGCAGGAGTTTGGGAATTTCAGTAAATTTCGAAAAATCTTCTCTGCTGCCTTGCCAACGCCGTCAAAATGTTAGCCAGACTAACAGATCAAAGAATTCTGGACATCCAAAAATTAGTTCGGATTCTATTGCAAAGCAACAAGATCAAAGCCAGATTTATACTGAAGGTTCTAGGTCTGATGACTGCGGCCATTGTTCTTCTACCACTGGCTCGCTTCCACATGCGTCTTCTGCAGTGGATGCTATTCACTCAGTGGTCGTACCACAGTCTTTCGATGAGGCACGAAATCTTAGTCACACAGTCGTGCAGAGCTCATCTGAACTGGTGGATATCTTCCCCTCTTCTTCATCAGGGCCGACCCTTTATTCCCCCTCCTCCAGTTGCCACAGTCACTACGGATGCCTCTCTGATTGGGTGGGGGGGGCATTATCAGGGCAGGATGGTCCACGGGACGTGGCAACCCATAGAATACCATCTGCACATAAATGTCCTGGAGATTAGAGCAGTGCTTTTAACGTTGCAAGCCCTCAACGACTTCCCACGGGGGCTATTGCAGTACAAACGGACATGTCCGTAGTCTGGTACATCAACAAACAGGGCGGGACCAGGTCCTATCCGTTATGTCGAGAAGCTCTCAGACTTTGGCAATGGGCAATCTCTTCTCAGCAGTTTCTGATAGCAACGCACATCCCGGGCAGGTCCATCCTATTGGCGGACAGGCTGAGCAGATCCATTCTGATGCCTCACTAGTGGTCTCTCAATCTGTAGTGGGGCACTCCTTGTTGCGATCTTTTTGCTACTCCTCAAAACAACAAGTGCCCCGATTTTTTTTTTTTTTTTTCACTCTTTCCCCTTCCAGGCCAACCCCTGAGAGACTCTCTAACCCAGGATTGGCCCTGGGGACTTCTGTACGCTTTCCCCCCCTTTCCCTTGATTCCACAAGTCATTCAGAAAGCCACCGTTTTGAGAGCCAAGTTGATCCTCATTGCCCCATATTGGCCTCGACAAATTTGGTTTCCGTCTCTGCATCGTCACCTTCTGGTGCAGCCCTGGCATCTGGACCCAGTTACGGATCTCTTGATCCACCAGTCAGGTCAGCAGCACCAGGCCATTCATTCTCTCAACCTCACTGCTTGGTTGCTCCACTTCCTTCCCTAGCCAGGCTACCGATTTCTGACTCAGAGACATTTTAGTGTCTTCTTTGAAGTCTTCCACTAGGACTGTTTATGCTAGCAAGTGGCGACGTTTTTCTATTTGGGCAAATTCCAGAAATATTGATCCCTTTACTGCTCCTGTACATTCTGTTTTAGATTTCCTGGCGGAGGTTTTTCATTCAGGATCCTCTTCATCATCCTCTTCATCTACAGTCAAAAGTACAACTGGCTGCTATTTCCAAGTATCATGTTGGCTTGCATGACAATAACATTGTCTCATAGATTATGCAAGGCCTTTCTGAGAGGAGTTTTTCTCCTGAAACCACCTATAAAGCATCCTCCTCCGCAATGGGATCTAAACTTAATGTTGGCATCCTTGATACTACCTCCCTTCGAACAGTCTGCTTCATGTTCTTTGAAGTTATTGACCTGGAAAACTATATTTTTACTGGCTGTCACTTCTGCAAGAAGGGTTTCCGAGATTCAAGCTCTCTGCATTCGTTCCCCTTATTTGGTTTTTCATAAGGACAGGGTATCATTAAGAACTAACCCTTCCTTTCTCCCCAAAGTCGTGTCTCAGACCAACATTAACCAGTCTATAGATCTACCAGTCTTTTTCCCAAACTATTCCGACAGAGCTGAACAAACTGCATTTTTTGGATGTCCATCGTCAGCTCAGGTATTTGCATAGAACTAAACAATTCAGAAAATCGGACCAATTATTTGTCTCATATGCAGAAAACAGGATAGGTCTTCCAGTTTCTAAAGTGACCTTATCCAGATGGTTGACTTCCACCATTTCCTATGTGTACTCTCTCAGGGGCAAACGGCTATCTTCTAAACCAAAAGCACACTCAACAGGAGTCTATCCACTTCTGCAGCTTTTCAGGATAGACTACCCATTGATACCATTTGTTCAGCAGCTACTTGGGCTACGCCTCATACCTTTGTCTCTCATTACAAGTTGGACTTGGCCTCCAGAGATAGGGCCAGTTTTGGTTCCACAGTTCTCAAGAGTCTGTTCCATTGAGCCACCCGGGATACAGGTGCTAGGGACGCGGTCCCATCCAGCAAGAATGAAGGCGAGATTGACAACTTAACATTTAGAAGTTATGTACCTACCATAACGTTCCATGTTAGTTGTCTTCTCTCGCCTTCTTTCTTGCGTCCCTCCCTCCTTCCCCCTGGCCTGGACAGATCTTGAATAGTTCTTATTAGGTTGTTTTCCTCCTGAGCCTTCATATGAGGACTTCTATTAGGAACTGGTGTTCCTAATTGTTAGGATAGTCTTTAGCAGGGTAGGTTAGCTACCAAACGAGATCTGAGGTAGTTCCGCCTTGCATCATGGGATATAGGGTTGCCTCGAGCTGGTAAAAGGAGTTACTAAGCTAAAGCAAGTGCCGAGTCGGAGCCGAGGATCGGCTCCGAACCCATCCAGCAAGAAAGGTGAGAGAAGACAACTAACATGGAACGTTATGGTAGGTACATAACTTCTAATTTCCTTATATACCTGCATTCTGCATGAAGGTGTGGAAGCTATACGTAGTTTTCTGGTTAAAAAGAAATATTTCAATAACGCTGTCATATCTATGATTTGCAGGTTGCTAGAGATTATCTTAGAACATTTTTTTTTTCTGTTCAACAGGTACTACAAACAAAAACGAGGTGTTGCCATGGGTTCTCCGGTGGCACCTGCATATGCAAGTTTAGTCATGGCATGGTGGGAGCTTGAATTCCCATTTTGATGAACAAATTCAACATCAGCTTTTTTTTGTAGATACATTGATTTAATTTTCATTGACGGAAGTCTTGATACAGTGGAAGCCTTTATTTTGGAAGTTAACTCTTCAGGTTATCTGAAATTTACTAAAGGTGATGCAGGTTTGGCGGTTAATTTTCTAGACATTCATTTATGGTGGGACAGTATAGATCATAGATTCCACAGTAAAAGTTACAGGAAAAACTTTTACTAATGGATACAAGTGGACACCCAAAACATGTAATCAAAAATATCCCAAGGGGACAATATATTAGGGCTAGTCGGATGACCACAAGAGAACATGATTTAATACAGGAATTCCAATTTATTGCCTCCATGTTTATGGAAAGAGGTTATGATAAATTTATTAATTGAAAGTGGTAATGAGGTGTTAAACGTTTAACTCCTTTTCCTGCTATTTTGAACCAACATATGAGTATTAAAAATGTTCACAATGAATGTTTACATAAAAGTAATTTAGATGTTATTTGTTCACTTGAAATGAACAGTGACTCCAATCACATCAGGGCTGTACTTGAAAGGAACTGGAGGGTTCTTCAAGGAAATTCTGACATTGTTAGGGCTGTGGGAACTAAACCTAATTTGTTTCATAAAAACAATCTCAAAAATATTGGAATGTCATTCTCAAGATAATGAATCCACAGTGAGAAGAAAGGCATGTTTTGTTGCCATCAATGTAAAATATGTAGATATATTTCTGAAGAGCCTTGTATTTCTATAAGTACTTCAAACAATCTTAGAAGTTCCTGATTTTGTGAATTGCAACAGCTGTGGAGTTGTATACATTAGTATGTGTAGTATGTCCTGCATTTTGTGTAGGAATGACCACTAGAAGTTTGGGTACACGCATAAAAAAGAACATCTTTACGGAATTAAAAGTAAAGATCAGAACAATGCTTTATATAAACATTCTGTGGTCTGTCCTTTTTTTTTTTTTTTTAAATTTATACTTTCTGTTCTAGAAGTTTGTAAATCCAGATAAGAGGGCTGGTGATTTTAAAAATCTCCTAGAACAAAGAGACACTTTGGCAGATTAGATTAAAATGAATTTTGTATTTTTATTTAGTTAGTTGTTAATTAGGTTAATAGTTAAGCAATGTGTATTTAAGGTAAGGTTTCTTTCACTAAATGTATTCTGATTAAGTCGTTTGAAAGCGGAAATTAAATATTTTTATACGCTATTTCCTGACTCCAGTGGATTCACTTCGTGCTGTTCCTCCTGCCATTCTACTGCATTTCCTTGTGTTTCAGAGGCTTTTTATATTTAAACATTTGCCACAGTCCGTAGGTCTCTGTCTTTAATCTACTGTTGCAACCCACCCAACACACACACATTAAAACCCCAACATTTAAAAAATGACATTGTACCCACCTGATTTGCCAGTATTGATGATCCACCAAAGCTATGCTTATTGTCCAATCTGCCACTGCTTAGAACCCACCAATCACAGAAACAGTACTGGGTGCTTTTTGTTTTTGTCAGAAAAAAACAGTACAACTTTATATGCTACAGTCCCCACAAAGTCAATCCAGTACTGACCCATTAACCCTAGGCTGCTGTCTCATTCTTACTCCCTGGAACTGCATTACCTTGGATGACATTTTATTTCTTAAGCAAAAAGACACAAATTGAACATGAAGTGAAAATCCATACAGTTGAGGTATGATTTCATATTCAATACAACTGTCAGGAAAGCCACAATTTAATGAAATGAAAGTATACTTTTAATGTACGATAAATCTGTGAGCTAACTTGTGTTCAGTAGGTAGATTGATGGTCATTAGCCTCTGTGCATGTCTGCCTCTCATGCACATGCATGAAAGCAGAATGTGCAAGTACTCATTCACTCACTCCGTACTTGCCTATTAACACAAGTAAGTGCTGTCCCTTTCAAAAGGCAATGACTGCAAATCCATACACAAGTCATTCTTCAGAGAACACACACACTGATTTCTTTGGCACAAAACAGTGGGAACACAGATCCTTTGGCGTAAAACAAATCAAACTTAGAATGGTGCTTTGCATGCACACACCAAAGTTATAGGTCATGGGTGTGAAAAACGCAAGTGTTTTGGGGCATGCGTATATATCGATCTTGCAGTTAAGAGGTTGGGGGCCACATGGAAGTGCTCTGTGGGCTGCAGGTTGGACACGTCTGCTCGAACATCACAATCATTAACATCAAAAATACATTAAAATAATTTCTAGAATGTTTTAAAATAACACAATTATGCATTATCAACTTGAATCTTAAGTAAAATGCGGTCTAATTTGTACAAACTGTTGTAAGAATCAGTACTTACAGGTGAAGGTGTAGAAAAAGCCATCTCTTCTCCTAACCAGTCTGCCATTCTAGTGGGATTAAAGTTGACTTAACGTCTTCACGAGCATTTCTTAAATTTGCACTTGTGAATGCTGCTCTCCATCCATTAAACTCGTACCAGCAATTCTTCCTGAATGCTCCTCATTACTGATGTTGCCGTGGTTTAAACTTCTGTCTCCACCAGGTGTAATGTCAGTGTTTTCAGAGTCTAAAAGAGAAACTGCACTAGTTTCCTCACCACGACTTCTACTAGAGCCAGCAACTTCCTGGTTTGGTCCTCCCTTCGGAGCTGACGTCATACGGGCATGCTCTATTCTGTTTAACCTTTGCGTGATCTGTTCCAAATGCTGAAAGATATCCTCAATCTAACTGTTCCTTTGTGGTGTATATGATTGTGAAGCCACCATCTCCTGTGCCTCTGTTGCCATAAACACAACTTCAAACTTTTAGAATCCAAAAATCTGCCTCTGTTTCAACAATATGAAGAAAGATGAAACATTTTTAAATAAGCAACTAAAGTGCTTACAGAAAGAACTTTAACATAAAAATAAGATGCAATCAGTGAATCAAGCGCTTTCGTCTCCAACCATTTGGAGACCAAGACAGAGCATGCCCCAACTGACAGCAAATTTATATCAAGTTAATTACTGAACCAATCGACATCCAGGGTTCATGAATAATTCGAGCAATGATTATTCCTACAATTTACATGTAATGTCAGATCACACACAACATTCATCATCCTAAATATTACCCACTATAATAGTTATAAATTCATAACTATAAAATACATTAATAAAATTGAATGTAAATAAAATCTAAAAACCTCAACATTTCCTAGGTACACTTAAACCCCAATATATTATAAATGAATAAATACACAAGATATAGCATAAAATTCATCTGTGTGCATATATATATATATATATATATATATATATATATATATATATATATATATATATATATATATATATATATATACCCACAAAATTAATGCATATGTTTCAACTATTAAATTACAGAACATTTCTTTAAAAGCATCTGTCTAAAGCTTTTAATCTTAAAAAGCAAGTAATTGCAACAGATTCATTTAAGCCTGGCCATGGAGTTGCATTTGTTTCAACTGCCATATGGCCTCACTTTTCTCCAAATATAAAGTCCAAGGTCCACCTCTTGGATCTAGTTCAATAACTTACCTCTTGGATCTAGTTCAATAACTTCAATAACAGTGAATTTAAAATCATGTTCAGGCCATTCCATACAATGTTTTGCAAGGGCATTGGTTTCTTTTTGCAGTCCGATATCCCTCAAATGTTCGTAAATACATTTTTTAAATTTTCTTTCTTTCCAATATAAAAACAAGCCCATTTGAATCCAAGCGCAATAAACCACCTTCAGGTGTATTCATCACCATTGATGTGAAGGATTTGTACACCTCAATACCCCATGAGACTGGTATTGAATGGGCATGTGACTATTGGAAAGAGTATCACAAACAAAAATTAATGTATATGAACAACTATTTGAACTTGTGTTGAAAACTTTTTAATGGTGAATTTTTTATCCAAGCAGTTGGTGTCGCTATGGGTTCTCCATGTGGTGGTTTGTAGTCTAATTTGGTGATGCTTCAATGGGAGAGTTTATTCAGTTTTTCAATATTGTAAAATGTATGAGATTTTTGGATGATATTTTTATATTTTGGGATGGACCAAGTGAGACTGAATTTTTAACTCACATGAATAATTCAGCCTTTGTAAGGTTCACCCATAATATCTATCCCAATGAAATCTCATATTTGGATGTTAAACTGACAAAATAGTCTTAAGGAATTTTGAGTCTTGTATTTATAGGAAGGAAACTTATTCAAACACTTTACATTTTGAAAGTAGCCATCCCTTCAAACAGAGCAGTTAAGGGACAGTTTGTTAGAGCTGCTCAGATGGCGTCTAGTTTTGACTTTTTTTTTTTTTTTTTTTTATGAATGAACTGCTAAGCTGTGTTTCTTAAAAGAGAATACCCATTGGACTTAATGTTGGAAGTTGATGAGAGAGGGTTTTATGCTATATTGAATTCGGAGATGGTGCACTCTGGCAATGAAGGGAACAGTTATATGGTTTTAAACTTGAATGTTGGTTCCGTTAATATGGACAGCGATGTTAATGTGAATGTTATGGCACCTGTTGAACGTGCAAGCAAATGGGAAGTTTTGTTCAGCTTTTATCACCTATCTTGACAGTAAAATGTTCAGGATTTTGGATAAAAATTGGATTAATTTTTACCTCAAGCAATGACAGACAATGCATAAGTGAGAAGCCTATTGTGGTGTATAGAAAGGGACAAACCTTAGAGCATCTTTGAAAGGAGTTGCCAGATTCGGAATGGGGGCCATATGAAGAAGTGTGGGGCATGCAATTATTGCCAACATATTAAGGAAGGGTGAAAATTTAACATAAATGGTATAAAGGTCTATTTACAAAAAAAGTGCAGCTGTTATACTGAGAAGGTGGTTTGTTGTGCTTTGTTCCAAATGTGCTTGTTTTTATATTGGAAAGACAGAGGAAACTTAAACCGTATTTATGAACATTTTGAGGGATATTGGACTGCAAAAAGAAACCAATGCCCTTGCAAAACATTGTATGGAATGGCCCAGACATGATTTTAAATTTGAACTAGACCAAAGAGGTGGACCTTGGACTTTATATTTGGAGAAAAGTGAGGCCATATGGCAGTTGAAAACGAATCCACTCTGGCCAGGCTTAAATGAATCTGTTGCAATTACTTGCTTTTCAAAATTAAAGCTTTAGACTGATGCTTTTAAAGAAATGTTCTTGTAATTTTTAATAGTTGAAACATGCATTAATTTTTTTATGTATACATACACTGGTGAATTTTATGCTGTATCTTATGTATTTATACATGTATGTATTCATTTATATTACAATATAGTAGGGTTATTTGAAGTGTACATATAGGAAGTGTTGAGGTTTTTGGATTTTATTTACACATTCAATTGTATATGTATATTTTATAGTTGTGTATTATAGTGGGTAATTAGGATTGTTTTGTGTGATTATCTTGACATTATTAGATGTAAATTGTAGGAATAATCATTGCTCATTAATTCATTAACCCTGGATGTTTGGTTCAGTAACTTTATATTATAAATTTGCTGTCAGTTGGGGCATGCTCTGTCTTGAAGTCTCCAAATGGTTGGACACTAAAGTGCTTGATTCACTGCATGTATCAGATTTATTTTTTTATTTGTTAAAGTTTTTTCTGTAAGCACTTAGTTGCTTATTTAAACTTTGTCTTCATCTTGTTGCAGCTGAGGCCAATTTTTGGATTGTGGTTTTTTGATTTTCAAAAGTTTGATGTTGGAGAATGAGAATTAGAATTTTAAAGCAAATATTTTGCATTTATTACATTAATTCAGTGGTTGAATGCACCTACAGTACAGCCAGGAGGTCTACTTTGGTCACCAGTGACAGCGAAAGAGCGAACTACATGATGTATACCTGCTTTAAAACTTCACAAAAACTGCCTGGTGACTTGAAAATTGGGAGGCATTTAAATTTGAGCCACATCTCTGGTGGAATTACATGTCCTATGGTTGAATGCACTGCTTCCTTTGGTGTGGGCAAAAGTGAAACGCTAACTTGACAAACTGCCAGTCTTCAGAGGTAATTGACATAAGCAAGAGAAACTTGAAAGTGTCTTCAGCCAGTGCATTTGAGCATTGAATCTGTCTCTTGGCTTTTCCCGGTTAGGGGTCGCCACAGCAGAACTCCGGTCCGCTAATGATTGGCAGTAGATTTTTATGTGCTGGTTTGCTGGGCCAAACGCACAACATTCAATGAAGGAACGCCCATTTACGCATATTGCCAGACAGACGCTCTTAATCGAATGGACAACGTCTGAGGCAACATTACCGCAGTACTTGAGCATTGAATCTATTGAAATGAATTTAAAATGTACTCTGTTAAACAAGATTCCTAGGTTGACTGGCATGAACGACAACGGCCTCTTTTTATAGGAATACAGTGTCAGACTGGATACAGCAATGTCTTCAGACAGGTTAAATGTAAACTTGTATATGCTTTAAAGGGGGGGGGTGGCATACTGAGTTGTATAATTCTGAGCTGTTTTGTAATGACTCATGACTTGAATGCACTTAAGCTGCTAACTGCAATATCGAAAACCCATTTGAGTGTGGATTGTAATGCAGGTTTAAGCATTTTGGGGCCAGGGTATCTTTTGCACTTTGGACTCTCTGATGGGGAATTGTACTAGGCAGTGCTGCTTTGGCTGAGAAGGGAACTTCCCCCTTGCCTGCGCTCTTGAGGAATGCTGGTATCTTGCTGTTTAAGCGATGTTCTTCATTCCACATTGCTGCAGTCCTAACCATTGGGTAGTCCGCTGTCCAGTCGGCCCGAATACCAAAGTATATGGCTGACGTCGGTCAAGGCGCATTAGACTGACGTCAGGACGTCAGGGTACTAATGCGCATGACCGACGTCATATCCTCAGTCTTTTTTGCCGCATGGTCCGATGCAGAAGCAGTTTTGCGAGTGCAGGTTGGCGTTCTGAAATATTTCCGAAGTCGGAGTTTCAGACCGAATCAAAGTTGGCTAAGTACCCCGTTGGGGAACATTTTGGTTTTTTCTTGCCTCAGTATTTAACCGGATGTCAGAAAAAGTGAATAACTGTATTTCTTGTGGGAAGCAGATACCTCATAGGGATTACCATACTCTGTGTATACCTTGTTTAGGGCCTGAGCACGACGTGGTTGGTTGCCGCTCTTGTGCTAGATTTAACAAACGCACTATTAAGAGAAGGTTAGACTGTGCCAGGTTAGTGTTTGGGAAGCGTTGTAATTACAAAATGCCGTCGGATGCTCCGACGCCCGCTTCGTCCAAAAAGCGCAAAGACAAAACAGCAAAGCCTAGGGTTGATGAACCGGCAGTCCCGGACGCCGGTTCTTTAGAAGGCTCAGTGGAGCCAGAGGTTTTGCCAGGAGTTTCTTTGGAGTCTCAGGCAGAGACTTTACTGTTACAGGATGTGCTCTCAGGAGGTAGGCCAGGCTGAGGGGGCTTCTCAGGTAACTGTTCTTTCCTCTCTTCCCAAGATAGTTAGAGCTTCTCCTACTGTTTCCAAAACTTCTTTGAGAGGTAGGCCAAGTTCAGCTTCAGTGGGGGCTTCTCCTAGCACTTCAGGTTCTGTGCCTAAAAAACATATGCTTAAAATGGCAGAAGATTTAATTACTATGATTAGAGGCTCTATGCCCCCTCCTGATAAGAGGCCTAGGGTGGAACCTGAGTTTGAGAGTTTGGAACAGTATTCGGAGGCTTCGGAGTCTTCTGCGGAAGACTTGCAGGAGTTTCCTCCTTATTCTGATTCTGATGTGGATGATTCCGCACCTACAGCTTCTCCTCCTGAGGATTTCTCATTTTCAGAGACTCTGCATTCCATGAGGGAACACATGGGAAGGCCAAGATTACTCTGATTCCAGGAAAAGGCTTAGGGAATTCTTATTTTTACCCCAACATAGGCCCTTAGCTATACCTCCTGTGTTGAATGTGGTGGAAGATGTTTTTGCAGAGGCTTCCCTGAACCCTGACTCTTTGCCTCCTGCTCCTGTTAAACCTGATAGGTACTATAGGGTGCCCGAAGCTCATAAGTATTTGTTTAAGAGTCCTAGGGCGGACCCAGAAACTGTTTCTCAGGGGCCTAAAGGTGTTAAGGCCTCTGTGGTTAAAAATCCTGTTCCCACTGAAAGAGGCAAGGGCTTTGGATAGGTGGGGAAAGAAAGTGTATACTTCTTCCACTCTAGCCATGAGAGCATTGAATTGTCAGTTTCACATGCTAAAATATCAAAATTATCTCCTTTCACAATTGAAATCTAAGGTGGATGCTTTGGCGGAAGGTATAGAGTGTAAAGAGTTGCTGGATTTAGTTCATGTGTCTGAACAAGTGGGTAAGCATTCTTTGCAATGTGGTTTTGATGCTGTGCAGGCCTCCTCGAGGGTGGCTGCCACTAGTTCTGTTCTTCGCAGGCATGCCTGGTTGAGGGATCAGAATTTAGCAGAGCATGTTAAGACTAGGATTTTGGATGCTCCTTTACAGTCTGTTATTTGGTTCGCCTGTGGAAGCAGTTTTAAAGAAAATGGAGGACAAAGCTAAGTCTATGCAAACTGTTAAAGATTTTTTGCAGGTGCAGCCACCAAAGTTTAGTAGAAATTGGCCTACTAAGGGATGGGACATATCCTGCTTTTGATTCCCAGTCTAGGGGTAGGTCTAGACGTGGTAGGGGCAGAGCTCAAGGTTCTTTTAGGCCTAGGACAGGGGGTTCACCTGCTCAGACTTCTGGTGAGGGCAGGGGTCAGTCCTTTCGTGAACAGACCCAATGACCTGCCTTTTCAGCTGCCAGTAGATTCTCGTCTGGTAGCTCCTTTGGGAGGAAGATTGTCTCTTTTCAAAGAAAATTGGGATTTAATCACTCAAGACAGATGGGTGTTGGATATCATTCACCACGGTTACAGGTTTTATTTCCACACATTGCCCCCTTTCAAAGGCATGCCAGACGTTCCTCCTCCACAAAGGGAAGAGGCTCACAAGCAAATTTCTCTGTTGCTCCATGTCCCTATACCAGAAAGGGGCCTAGGATTTTATTCTCGCCTGTTCCTAGTACCAAAGAAGGGGAACACGTGGAGACCAATTTTGGATTTATCTATCCTCAACACTTATCTGGACATTCCCAAGTTCAAGATGTTGACGTTACAACAGCTTTTACCTCTGCTGGGCAAAGATCATTGGATGGTAACTTTAGATCTCAAGGAAGCTTACCTTCATGTGCCTATAAGACTGTGTTGCAGGAAGTATCTGCGTTTTCGAGCTGGAAATTCTCATTATCAGTTCTCTGCATTGCCCTTTGGCTTATCTACTGAAACAAGAGTATTCACAAAGGTTCTGGCTCCAGTGATAGCTTACTTCAGGCTAAAAGGAATTCAAATCTATCCTTACTTGGACGACTGCCTGATTCTGGCTCAAGAAAAGGAAGACCTTCTACAGCATCTGGAATATGTCATAGCAGTGCTAAGATGCCTAGGGTATTCTGTGAGCGAAATAAAGTCCAGTCTAGTACCCTCTCAAGACATGTGCTTTCTGGGTGTGAGACTGAATACAGCAGCCCAGATGGCCTTCTTAACCCCGGACAAACAAAAGAATCTTTCCAGTTACTTCCATCAGCTATCTCTTCAGTCCGGGCTGACTGCAAGGACAGTCCTTCAAGCCTTAGGGTTCATGGCATCTTGTATTCTGGTGCTTCCCAATGCCAAACTGCATATGAGGAAGCTACAATGGTATCTCAAAAATGTATGGACACAGCACTGCCAGGATTTGGACACTGTCATTCAAATAATACCTTGCATTCAAATGGAATTTTTGTGGTGGGCTCAGGAATGTCACCTAAACAAGGGACTCTCTGTGACCCGGCCAGAGGCGAGTCAGATTCTAACGACAGATGCCTCAGACATTGCTTGGGGAGCTCATCTAAATGGAAAGTGGATACAAGACAAGTGGCCTGCCAGACTACAGCATCTACATATCAACATGAAGGAGGTGTTAGCAGTCCAATTTGCATTAATGGCTTTCAAGGAGTTTCTTCTTCCAGGGCAGGTGTTGATTCTAACAGACAACACAACTGTCATGTGGTACATCAACAAACAAGGGGGAACACATTCTTACCCATTGTGCAGGCAAGCAATGATTTTATGGGAGACTGCGCTCAGCTTGCAACTAACTCTTCAGGCAAGGTTTCTGCCGGGAGCACAGAACTCCTTAGCAGATGTGTTAAGCAGACAAATCATGGATCCCCACGAGTGGAAACTGGATCTTCATGTATTTCAAAGGTTGACAGTGTCCTGGGGAACTCCAGACATAGATCTGTTCGCTTCTCCACTAAACCACCAGCTGCCAAAGTTTTGCACAAAGAGGTTACATCACACAGCTTGGAAAGTGGATGCTCTTTCTTTCAGTTGGAAAAATCTTCATGTGTATGCGTTTCCACCTCTGCCTCTTCTTCCAAAGGTGCTTCTAAAGGTCAGACAAGACAAGCCAAGGATGATTTTAATAGCTCCAGATTGGCCTCGGCAGCACTGGTACCCATTACTGAGGAGTCTAGTAAAGAAGCCTCCATGGCCTTTACCCTTGATTCCACACCTCTTGTCTCAGAGACGGCCACCTGCTCAATGTCAAGCTTCGCTCTCTTCATCTAACAGCATGGCATATTCTGTTTTGAGAGACAGCCGGTCTCAACTTCCTCAACAAGTTTTAAATGTGATTATGGAAGCTAGAAGACCTAGTACAAGGAAAGTGTATGCAGACAAATGGAAGAGATTTTTATTTTGGAGTGCAGCAAGGAATTTGGAGATTTCTGAGCCTAATTTTGAGTGTGGCTCTTCAATATCTTACGGAGTTATTGGACAAAGGTTTGTCCTTCTCTTCCATTAAGATTCATGCTGCAGCAATTTCAGCTCACTATGATTGTGACCCACCATTGTTTTCGCATCCTTTGTTCAAGCAGTTTCTCAGAGGGGCAAAGAATATAAGACCCCCACGTAGAGCTCCTACTCCTGCTTGGGATCTCAATTTTGTGTTGGAAAAACTTACTCTACAACCTTTTGAGCCTGCGGGTACTGCTGATTTGAAATATTTGTCATGGAAGACTGCTTTTTGTTGGCTATTACTTCTGCAAGAAGGGTTTCTGAGTTGCAGGCCCTTATGGCAGTAGAGCCCTTTCTGATTTTCCATAAGGATAGGGTATCATTACGCACTAATCCTTCCTTTATGCCTAAGGTGGTTTCTAGTGTGGCTTTAAACCAAACTATTCATTTGCCTACTTTCTATGCAGATCCCCAAAATAAAGGGGAAAAGATTTTGCACACTTTAGATGTACATAGGCAGTTGCGTTATTATTTAAGCAGGACTAAGGATTTCAGGCAGTCTCAGCAGTTGTTTGTTTCTTTTGCTTTGAGTTCTCAGGGCAAGCCTGTGTCTAAGCAAACTATTTCTAAGTGGATTGGGTTTTGCATTTCATTTTGTTATTCCCATCATGGCAAGGAGATTCCAGCTGGGATTAGGCCTCATTCCACTAGGGCTACTGCCACTTCAACAGCATTTCTAAGGGGTGGCAACTAAGGATATTTTGGAGGCAGCTACTTGGAGTTCAGTGCATACTTTCTCTAAGCATTACCACCTTCCTCTCTACTCTAAATCTAGGGCTGGTTTTGCCACAGCTATTTTGCAAGGCATGTTGACAGCTCCTGCTTCCTTATGATTTGCCAGCCTCCCTTACCTCTGCTTTGGGATTCTACCCAATGGTTAGGACTGCAGCAATGTGGAATGAAGAACATAGTACAGTTTTGTACCTACCATAAATGTAGATGTTCGAGGATCCACATTGCTGCAGTCCAATTTACCCTCCCGCCTTCCCCTCTGTGTTTAGGGGTGGTGGTGTGAGTTGCTATATATTATTGTACATGTGTATATATATATTGTATATAAGTTTGGTGCAGGGCTTTTTGGTGTTTTTGGATTGGGCCTTTTCTTTTTAGGGTCTTCTGACATCTGGGGCAAGAAAAGACTGAGGATATGACGTCTGTCATGCGCATTAGTACCCTGACGCCCTGACGTCAGTCTAATGCGCCTTGACCGACGTCAGCCATATACTTTGGTATTCGGGCCGACTGGACAGCGGACTACCCAATGGTTAGGACTGCAGCAATGTGGATCCTCTAACATCTACATTTATGGTAGGTACAAAACTGTACTTTTTGTTTAATGTAAGACTTTACTATTGATCCTTGTCTCAGAGTTCATCAGGAGTTTCTCCCTTCTGTGGTAGCTTTATTTTGCATGTCCCAGGTGCAGTGCTATTTTTCTCTTCCTGGATGCATTTCATATTTGTTACAAGTTAGAAGCCAGAAGGTTGGGTTAATATGAGTTCTGTAAAAAGGGTGTTCTGTGCATGGTGCCCAGCATAATGCCTCAGATGCTTCAGGGCCAACTAACACTGGGTAAGATGGCGATAAGTCCTAGCCTGCTACAGAACCCCAAAATCACCAACTTTCAAAGCACCCTGGAATCTTTTGAGGTCCAACCCAAGTCACTCATACTGGGTGACTTCAACTACCCTTCCATCAACTGAGAACTATTAAAGTACCAATGTACAGACCCAATGCTTTCTGGAATTTATCACTTCCAGTGCCCTGGTCCAGCTCTTTCTGACCCTCACTAGAGGAAGCAACATCCTTGACCTGGTTATCACCAATGTGGGAGACTGTTGCTGCATGTCTATAGTCAGTTCCTCCCTGGTTAAATCTTATCGCAATGGAAATCTCTCTATGCTACACTCCCCACTAAGGTAACCACTCGGAAAAACTTGTCTAAAGCCACCCTTGGGCTCCTAAAAAGAGGTGGCTAACTTCTCGGCACCCATGCCAATGGAAAATAGCTGCATGACTGCCGAATCATACACAAATGCATGGACCTTGCCATACCAAATAGAACAAAGACTCTCCTCCAAAAACAGGAAATGTGAAGTTCAATCTCCCTGTTCATTCTTTACTGATGGTTTCAGAGCCGATCGCAAAGCTGTTTACCAGTAGCTAGAGACAAAGCCCCTTATCCCATGATGCAATGGGAATTACCTCTGATCTACTTTGCTGTGGCACAGGTTCCAGTTTTGCTCGAGCCAGTATTTGTGTTTTGCAAGTTTATTTCAAAAATTTCTATTCCACAATAGTTGAGTAGTCTTGTGTAGCTTCTTAAAAGCTCCAGTCCCCCCCCCCCTTTTTGTGTGCTTGGTTTCTGTGTTAAGCCTAAGGCATTTTGATTGTTGGATATGTCTGAGGACAAGGGATAAGCAACCAAAGTCTGGATTTAGTGTCCAGACTGCAGGCAAACGATGGTAACTGGCTGTGTAACGTGAATGTACTGCTTGGGGCTGTCCATTTGCAGGAGTCTTGCAGTATTTGCCACTCTTTCCTCTAGGGTTTTATTGGAGAGGATATGAAAGCTAGTTGACTGAGGCTTGCTGAAGCATCAGTTTCATGAAGCATTGAGTGACCAGAATGAGGGGACTCTAAGGAATCCAAACTGTCCAAAAAAATTGGAAGATCCTGTGGCATCTGCTCCACAGACGTCTGAGCAGACTGTTTTGGGTTTGCTTACAGCTCTGGAGCTGGTATCTGAAAGGCCTACATCTCTACTTCAATTGGCACAGTCTGTGCACTCTTCTAAGTCTTCTGTCAGCTTGTCTGATTTGGATATGGACAGATTTGGTGCAGAAGCTCTTACGGGCACCAGGCCTTTCTTAAATTGTCAGCTCCGACCCTAGTGTCGGAACCGAAGACCACCACCCCTGACTTGACTGCTCAGAGCCATATTGGACCTTCAGAGCTGGAGGGGCCCTGTTGATCGTGGAGCCTTTGTAGCAGAGACCCGTTCGTGTCCTTGGTTCCATCTACTCAGATGTTCTCTGTGCTGACCAGGGACTCTAGGAGCAGATGCTGTCCTGTCTGGTCCAGAGGATAGTCACACAGACTGGTCTGTGCAGACTCTTCCTCTCGGGGCTTTGCCTCTGAGCCTGTGGCCTCAGTGTGGGGGGGGTTGGTTGTTCCTTTGGATCTGACTCCTCATTGGAGCCATGATGTCTGAGGCCATGAGGAGAGCCTTGCCCCCAAGATATCCTCGACACCAGGTCCGACTTCCTCATCCCCCAAAGTCTGCTTCAATTGTCCAGGCTAGGCGCAGAGACCCTGAGCCTTGGGTAGCCCCAGAGGGCACCCCCTGCTCTTGAGACCTCCCCAGCCGCTCCCACTGAGTAGGTCCCCAGGAACAGATTGTGCAAGAGGAGACATTTGAACTCCCCACAGGGGTCTAACATCTGACACTGACTTGGATGAGTCTGAAGGGTCCCCCTTGTATCTCCTTTGCAGAGATGCTAGAGATCCTTAGGCAGAGGGGCGATTGGCATGCCAAAAGCCATACTGAAGACTAATCAGATGTTGATCGTGTTTCACTGTTGCAGTCATGACTGTAGGGTTCTCCCCTGCCGGCAGGCAGCCCTCGGTCGGCCAAAATCCCAAAGTCTACCCTGCTCCCTGACGTCAGAGTGCCAGGAGTATAAAGCTGACAGCCGACGCCATCTTCAGTCTTTCTTGCCGTGCGGTGATAGCAGTTCGCAAGTGCCGGTCGGTTGACTCCTGACTAATATTTCTATATACTTCGGTCCGAAGACTTTCTTCTCCACTCAAAGCTAAGTACCCCGTTGGGGAAACTTTTTTTCTTGCTCCACTCCGATGTCAGAAAAAGTTAATTGAATTTCATGTGGGAAGCAAATACCTCAAGGATTTTCATTCTTACTGTATTCCTTGCTTAGGCCCTGACCACGATGTAGCTAGTTGTCGGTTTTGTGCTTGATTCAATGTACAATTAAGCGAAGGTACGAATATGCTTTTCATTACTTCGGTAGGCGCTTTAACTACAACATGTCGGATACGGTTCCAGCTACCGGAGTTCACAAACGTCGCAAGGATAGAGACAGGCCTTCGAGGTCCAAATCTGATGGCGCACATGTGGAGCCAGCTTCAGGTTCGGCTGTCAGGGAGGTGCTTTTGCAGCCCCTGTCGGCCATTTCAGAACAGACAGCCGAAACTGACTCATGAGGAGCCAACCAGGCCTTTAAATATCTGTTGCAGGACCTTCGGACAATGCTCCTACAGATGGGTCCGGAGCCGCTGTGCAGGTACCGGTTTCCGAAGGGGTTTTCAGGCCTACTCTGCTTCAAGTAAAGGCAAAGCCAAAGACTAAGGCGGACTCCTAAATCAAAGACTTCAACACAGGCCTCTTCTGAACCGGCTCCCAAGTCACAAACAGTTGCTCAAGATGGCGTAGGATTTACTTACAATGAGTTCTCATCCCCCTCCAGACAAAAGGCCAAGGCAGGATGTTTATTATGATTCCTCTGATCAGGCTTCTGTTTCCTCAGTTTCTTCTGATCAGGAGTATTCTTTCCCTCCTTATGAGGATTCTGGTGTGGAAGAATCCATTCCTTCAGCTTCTCCTCCTGAGGATTTTTCTTTTGGGGAAACTGCATGAAATGAGGGAATATTTCCACTGGGAGGGATAGGAGTATTTGGAATCCAAGAAAAGACAGGGATTTTCTTCCCCAACATAGACCCCTGGCTATTCCTCCTGTTTTGGATATTGTGGTTTATGCCTTTTCAGAGGCTAACTTAACTCCTGATTCTTTTCTTCCTGCTCCTGTTAAGCCTGATAGATACTACAGGGTTCCTGATTCCCATCAGTTTTTATACAAGAATCCTACTGCTGACCCTGAAACCATTTCTCAGGGTCTTAAGGGAGTTAAGGCCGCTACTGCTAAAAATCCCATTCCTACTGAAAAGGATTCTCGAGCCTTGGAAAGATGGGGAAAAAAGGTGTACACTTCTGCTACTTTGTCCATTAGGGCTTTAAACTGTCAGTTTCGACATTGATTCCCGTCCTTCCTTGCCTTCAAAAGGAATTTCTTTGGTGGTCCAGGGCATGTGCTCTAAACAAAGGGAAGCCCTTCCATCTACCTCCTGCCTCTCAGATTCTAACCACGGGCGCTCCTGATTATGCTTGGGGAGCCCATTTTCAGGGCAATTGTCTGCAGGGCCTTTGGACAAAGGATCAGAAGCACCTGCATATCAACTTGGAAATGTTAGCCGTTCAGAAAGCTCTATTGGCCTTCAGGAATCTCATACAACCAGGACAACTACTAATACGGACAGACAACATCACAGTTATGTGGTACTTAAACAAGCAAGGGGGATCTCATTCCTACCCCCTTTGCAGACTAGCCATGGATTTATGGAACACAGCTCTAGCTTGCAATCTGGATCTTCAAGCTTTGTTTCTACCAGGGAAACAAAACTTCCTGGCAGACGGTGAGCAGAAACCTTTCGGATCCACACGAGTGGATGCTGGACACCAAAATATTCAGGGTGATAACAGCAGTATGGGGATGTCCTCACATAGACCTCTTTGCATCCCGTCTAATCATCAGCTGCAGAATTTTTGCACCAGGACTTTCCACAGAGAAGCTTGGAAAGTGGATGCCCTGTCATTCAGTTGGAGGAACCTCTCAGGATATGCCTTTCCACCTCTTCCTCCGAGTTTTATTGAAGATAAAACAGGACAAGCCCAAGATTATCTTGCTGGCTCCGAATTGGCCTCGGCAGTTTTGTTATCAAAGTCTAAAAAACCTATGCCTGGAGCCCCCTTGGGTTTTACCTCAGTCTCCGAACCTTCTGTCCCAACATCAGGGTCAGGTTTTACACATGTCAGAACTCTCAGCCTGGCGGACTGGTTAATCCAGGGTCTTTGATTTCTTCTTTCCTACCCAAGCAGGTTATGGATGTCATTAGAAGCCAGACGTCCTAGCACTAGAAAATCTTATGCAGGAAAATGGAAAAGATTTTGTTCCTGGATGCAGGCTCTGGATTCTGATCCTCTTCGTCCTAACATTACTTTAATTTTACTTTACTTGACAGATCTCTTACATAAGGGTCTCTCTCTCTCTTCCATTAAGATCTATGCCTCTGCTATTTCTGCTCATTATAATACAGACCCTCCCATATTTTCCCACCAGCTCATGAGACAGTTCCTCGGAGGAGCTAAGAACTTAAGACCTCCTAGATCTCCTCCCATTCCTGCTTGGGATCTCCATTATGTTTTGGAAAAACTAACCTTGCCTCCTTTTGAGCCTGCCACTTCTGACATCAAGTTTTTCTTTGAAGACAGCTATCCTTTTAGCACTAACCTCTGCCAGGAGAGTTTGAGTTACAAGCTCTTATGGCTGTGGAATCTTATATTTTTCATCAAGACAGGGTATCTTTGAGGACTAGTCCGACCTTCATGCCTAAGGTGGTTTCCAAAGTGGCTTTAAATCAAACTATCCCCTTGCCAACCTTTTTTCCCCACTCCTCAAAAGGGGAAAGTATCTTACATTCCTTGGATGTACACAGACCACTACGTTTTTACCTGAACAGAACCAAGGACATCAGAAAATCAGAACAATTGTTATGCTTCAAGTTCCCAAGGTAAAGCCATTTCAAAACTAACCATTTCTAAATGGATTGCTCATGGAATCAGATTTTGTTCACACCATGGAAAGCAAATCCCAGGGAGCATACGGACTCATTCCACCAGAGCTGCTGCCACTTCTGCGGCCTTCCTCAGGGGAGTTCCTACCAAGGACATTTTGGAAGCTGCAACTTGGAGTTCAGTGCATACTTTCTCTAAGCACTACAATCTACCTCTCTACTCTAAGTCTAGGGCAGGCTTTGCCTCTGCAGTCTTGCAGGGCCTTTTAGCCACCCCTTCTTTATGACCACCTCCCTTTCTTTCAGCTTTGGGATTCTACCCTATAGTCATGACTGCAAGTAACACTATGAACATAGTACAGTTGTGTACACCTACCATAAATGTAGATATTAGTGTCTTCACTGTTGCAGTCTGGGTTTCCCTCCCTGTCCCCTCTTATTTTTACTTTTGTGTATTTCCCTTTTCATCATTCTTCTGAGGTGTATTTGCAAAGGTTATGGGACCACTTTCATTTTGGGACTCCTGACATCTGGGGCAAGAAAAGCTAGAGAAGATGGTGTTGGCTGTCAGCTTTATACTCCTGGCGCTCTGACTTCAGGGAGCAAGGTTGAGCAGCCAACCGCTGGACCCAGTCTTTGGGATTCTGGCCGACCAAGGGCTGCCTGCCCCCAGGGGAGAACCCTACAGTCATGACTGCAACAGTGAAGACACTCTTAACATCTACATTTATGGTAGGTGTACACAACTGTACTTTCTCCTCTAGGCTTTCGGGTGTCAACCTTCCACCTCTTAGATGTCTCGGCCCTTCGATGAGCTCATGCAGCTGGTCTCTCGAAGGGTGTGGGAGTCGCAGGAGTCCATGGAGCCTGTTCCTCGGCGGCCTAATAAGTTGCTCTAGATTCTTTGGCTCAAAGAAAACGGGGGACTGGAGACCCATTTTGGACCTCAGCAGACTCTACCAATTTGTGAAAAGTTCCAGATGGTCACTACAGTCTACTTCCCTTTTTAGGGAAAGACATTTGGATGTACTAGATGTATCAAAGATGTGTACTACCACATAAAAATGGCCAGGCCATCCAGAGATCACCTGCGTTTCTGGCTGGGAGCCAGTCATAAATTTCAAGCCCTGCCCTTTGGTCTCACTACAGCCCTCGGTGTTATGCATGGCAGTGGTCATGGCTCACCTGAGGAGTCTAGCATTCCAGGTGTTTCCATACCTGGACAATTGGCTCCATACCTCCACCACCAGGCTTAACTGATTCAGGCAAGGGAATACACTGACACTCTGCACATCCCTTGGGCATTAGTCAACTCAGAAAAGTCTGCCTTATCGCCATCGCAGCATATAGTTTTTATAGGGGTGGAGTTGACACTTCAACCACCACTCTGATTACCAGTTTTCTTTGCCAGAAGGTTAGCTCATTGGTATCAGAGCAGCAGCCGCAGAAGTTCTAAAAGTATTGGGTTTGGCTGCAGCGATCTTGGCCATACCATTAGCAAGGATGCATATGCAGATTCTTCAATAGCTGCTGTTCACTCAATGGTCTTATCAGGAACTTCCAATGAAGCATACTATTTTAATTACATATTCTTGCAAGAGATCTCCAGTGGTGGTGGAAGTCTCCATGTAACCATAGGATGCCCCTTTGTACTATCCCCTCCAATAGCCACTGTGACCACACATGCTTTCCTGGTGGGGTGTGGAGGGAGGGGTGCATTTTCAGGGAAAGACTGCCCAAGGCACATGGACAGTTGCATCTGCATATTCTGGTGTTGCAGTGCTTCCAGGACTCTCTTCCTCTAGAAACAATTGCAATTCAGACAGTGAAGTCTGGTACTTTTTTAACAATCAAGGTGGGACCAAGTCTTACCCCTTTGCTGAAGCCCTCCGTTTGGAAGTGGGCTGTCTCCTCCCAGCACTTTCTGTTGGCAATGCACATTCTGGGAAGATCCAGTGTGATAGCAGACTGAGCAGGGCAATCTTGTTGCCGCACAAGTGGTCTCAGATTGCAGATGTTTTTTTCTGCAAATGGGGCCAGCCTTGCTGTGGTCTTTTTGCCAGCCACATCATGAAATGCAGAAGCTGGGAGAACCCCTGAGAGACTCACTTGTACATTATTGTCCATATCTCCTCTATGAATTTCCTCCCATCTCGTTGATGCCCAGATTTCTACAGAAAGCAAAATCTCTGGGAAGGGCCATTCTTATAGCCCCTCATTGGCCTCGGCAGATTTGGTTCCCATTTTTCATCTCTTGGAGGATCCATGGATTCTGGACCCAGTTCCAGACCTCACACATCCGTCGGGGGACCTCCTTCCTTCCTTGTGGTCACTGAAGCTGACGGGCTTGGCTGCTCAAGTTCTCTTCATACCCAGGCTTAATCTCTTTTCCAATGAGACAAAACTGATCCTTTTGTCTTCCCATAAGCCATCCACCAGAAGATTATATCTAAGTGGGACAAAAGATATTAGGAAATCAGACCAGCTCTGTTATTCTCTGAAACCAGAAAAGGTAGACCAGTGGCTAAAACGCTTTCTGAATGGCTATCTATCACCTTTGTTTGTTCAGCTGCTAATATGCCCTTACTACATTATCTGCTTGTGATGACATGGGAGACAGCCCACGATGCTTTGCCACAGATGGTCTGCACCTGTCGCCCCCTGGGATTCCAGATACTGGCTAAGGCTGTTGCCACCCCTATAGTGCCTTTTTTTTAGGAAAGGTTCAAATGACAAATTCACCACCGTAACAGGAACAGGTGAGCAAAAAAACAGTAATATGCTACTCTAGAAGTCTAAATCTCAAAATGCACTCAAGGCACTACTTAAAATGGAGAACATGGATATCTGTACAGTGACTGAGACCTGGTTCAAGGCTCCAGAGTGCACCCCCTGAACTACCAGGCTATAACTCGTATCACATTTTTCAGCCATGTAACCTGGACCGGAACACCAAAGGCAGAGGTGTCCATATTCATTAAGGATATCCACACCTCCCAGGCTAGTTGCTCAGCTTAATGCATCCAAGGTTACCAAAGTGCAACTAACTCTGGGCAAAACTGCAATCCAAATTGTAGTTTGCTACAGATCCCCCATCATGCCGCAGGATTGCCACTCTCTTCTTGATGTACCAGAAAATATTAGGGTTCAAACACCCTAATAATGGGCGATTTCAACTACCCCACCATTAACTGGGAAAACTACTCGTGTACCAACTCCTTCGCTCAACACTTTCTGGAATTCATAAATTCCAGTACCCTGGATCAACTTAACCAAACCCCCACCAAGGGCAACCATGTCCTAGACCTAGTCATTACCAACATGAGTGACCAGTGTTCCACACCCGAAGTAAACCCCTCATTGGTCATATCCGACTAAGCTAATCACCCTAGATATCACATCCCCCACCCCCATTAAGGAAACCACGGTAAATTTCTCCAAAGCCCACTTCATGCTCAAGACAGAAGTGGCGAACTTCATGACACCCATGCAGATTAACAATACAGTTACGACTGCTGAATCCTACACAAATGCACTCTAAGCACTTGCATGAGTGCATGTATCATGCTATCCCAAACAGAACCAAGAAGCTATCCTCCAAAAAAAGTGAAGTCAATCTGGTGGTCCCCTGCCATAAACTCTACAACAGAAGGAAGGAACTGTTGCAAAAGAGTAAAATCCCATGAGTGGTGGAGCTCCCTGGTCAGCCTCAGTAAGAAGCTGAGATCCCTTATAAGAGCCTCTAAAGCTAGCTATGAAAATAAAATTGCCACTGATTCTAAGGACAGCCACAAAGCATTCTAGCTATGTCAAGACTCTCAATGGCAACACCCAGACCTGCTCTGAGTTACAGTACAACATCATGAAAATTACAGAACCAACTGATATTGCAAACATCCTGGCAGGTGGGTTCAGTGCTAACTTTTACCACCCTCTCACACCCTAAAGGGCCCATATCTATACAGGAAGAATGCAGAATCCCTGTAATCACAATTACACAGGTAAAAGCTGCACTGTTTAAAGCCAAAAACACAGCATGCAAAGTGCAACTAACTCTGGGCAAAACTGCAATCCAAATTGTAGTTTGCTACAGATCCCCCATCATGCCCCAGGATTACCACTCTCTTCTTGATGTACCAGAAAATATTGGGGTTCAAACACCCTAATAATGGGCGATTTCAACTACCCCACCATTAACTGGGAAAACTACTCGTGTACCAACTCCTTCGCTCAACACTTTCTGGAATTCATAAATTCCAGTACCCTGGATCAACTTAACCAAACCCCCACCAAGGGCACCAATATCCTAGACCTAGTCATTATGTGACTGGACAACATCCCAGGCTGCATTTTACACTAACTTCAGAATTAACTGGCTCCCCACCTAAGCACCATGTTCAGTCATAGCCTCACATCAGGCTTTGTGCCCACTGAATGGTGCTGTGCAATAGTTATCCCACTCCACAAAGGGGGAGCCACCACTGATCTGGGAACTGTCTCCCTATTAGCCTGACTAGCCTGGTCTGCAAGGTCATGGAGCATATCATGGAACTCATAAACAAGACATTGGTAGCCTCCAAACTCCGGACCCCACCCAGTTCGGGTTTGTGAAAGGCGGATCATGCATCCTGAACCTAATTGACTACTTTGAGGCAGTCCGTAAAGCCGTAGATGAGGCTAAGGTGGTTCACACAGCCTATTTTGACCTTGCCAAGACTTTTGACACCATCCCCCATTCTGGAATTATAGCTAAACTCCCTAACGTAGGTATAAATTCCTACGTCACATGATGGGTTGCCAACTGGCTCATTGACGGAACCCACTAAAATATGCAGACTCCAAATCTGACATCAGACCAGTGACGGAATACCACATGATTCAGTCATGGGACCTCTCCTGTTTGGTATCTACTTCTCTGAAAACTAGGAGCCATAGTAGTCCCCAAATGATGTGGACATCCTACAGAATGGCCTCACCGAGACAGATGCCGGGTGTCAGAGCCATGGCCTCAAGCTCAATGCCAAAAAGTGCATTGTCATCCCCTTTGGTAAAAACTCTGTAGCTATGAACTACCACATAGGCAGCAGTCTAACACTGTGTGATAAGAGACCTTGGGACCCAGGTGGACAGTAGTCTCTCCTTTGATCACATTATCACAGTAGTCAGGAAGTCCTACATGGCACACCTAATCACAAAAGGGTTCTCCTCTAGGGAAAGAGGTAATTGTTCCCCTCTACTAGATGCATATTAGACCCATTATAGAGTACAATGCAGCAGCTGGAAAGTGACAGAAGTACCTCAGTATTACTGGCCTCAAACAGATGCCCTACACTGACAATCTCAAAAGAACTCCAGCTTTACTCTGTAGCATATTGCCTACTCCTAGGTAGGTACCAGGCTATCGGCCCAAGGGCTATGTCGTTCCCAGAGCTGTTGGACATGCTACACCTAAAGAAATCCCAATCCCTCTGAGCTACACGCTCTAGGGACCTAAAGCTTGTCACAACGATTAACAGGCCATGCTGGAGGGATAGATTCCTGTCCCAGAGAATTCCCGTACTCTGGAACATGCTACCCATCATGCAAAGTTCCTCATTGGCACTCCACGAAAAATGTGAGTGGATGGGAAATGGGAAATATACCCCGGGAATCACTTCTGTGGCACTGCTAGAGTGGCACAAGAAAATAACTTTCTTGGGTGGCATAATCCAGGGAACCTTGTTGGCTAAGCTTACATAGACCCTTGGGCAGATAGCCTAGTACCTACCTATGACCCTATTAGACTAAATGCAATATTATGCAGCATTGAAATGTGCTGACATGAGGATGGCAGTTCATAATTTACTCATAAAGCAAATGTCAGAGTGGAAAAGTTCAAATGGTGGATAGAGGGGAAGAGGAGAAGTTTAAATAACGTGTGTGTGGTTTGGTTGTGTGTGTGTGTGGTTTGGTTGTGTGTGTGTGTGGTTTGGTTGTGTGTGTGTGTGGTTTGGTTGTGTGTGTGTGTGGTTTGGTTGTGTGTGGTTTGGTTGTGTGTGGTTTGGTTGTGTGTGGTTTGGTTGTGTGTGGTTTGGTTGTGTGTGGTTTGGTTGTGTGTGTGTGTGGTTTGGTTGTGTGTGTGTGTGGTTTGGTTGTGTGTGTGTGTGGTTTGGTTGTGTGTGTGTGTGTGTGGTTTGGTTGTGTGTGTGTGTGTGTGTGTGGTTTGGTTGTGTGTGTGTGTGTGTGTGGTTTGGTTGTGTGTGTGTGTGTGTGTGGTTTGGTTGTGTGTGTGTGTGTGTGGTTTGGTTGTGTGTGTGTGGTTGGTTGTGTGTGTGTGGTGGGTGTGTGTGTGTGTGTGGTTTGGTTGTGTGTGTGTGTGTGTGTGGTTGTGGTTGTGTGTGTGTGGTTGTGTGTGTGTGTGTGTGGTTGTGTGTGTGTGTGTGTGTGGTTGTGTGTGTGTGGTTGTGTGTGTGTGTGTGTGGTTGTGTGTGTGTGTGTGTGGTTGTGTGTGTGTGTGTGGTTGTGTGTGTGTGTGTGTGTGTGTGTGGTTGTGTGTGTGTGTGTGTGTGTGTGTGTGTGTGTGTGTGGTTGTGTGTGTGTGTGTGTGTGGTTGTGTGTGTGTGTGTGTGTGTGGTCTCGTGTGTGTGTGTGTGTGGTCTCGTGTGTGTGTGTGTGGTTGTGTGTGTGTGTGTGTGGGGTTGTGTGCGTTTGTGTGTGGGGTTGTGTGTGGTTGTGTGTGGTTGTGTGTGTGTGTGGTTGTGTGTGTGGTTTGTGTGTGTGTGTGTGTGTGTGTGGTTGTGTGTGTGTGTGTGGTTGTGTGTGTGTGTGGTTGTGTGTGTGTGTGGTTGTGTGTGTGTGTGGTTGTGTGTGTGTGTTGTGTGTGTGTGTGGTTGTGTGTGTGTGTGGTGTTGTGTGTGGTGTTGTGTGTGTGTGTGGTTGTGTGTGTGTGGTTGTGTGTGTGTGGTTTTGTGTGGTTGTGTGTTTGTGTGTGTTTGTGTGTGTGTGTGTGTGGTTGTGTGTGTGTGTGTGTGGTTGTGTGTGTGTGTGTGTGGTTGTGTGTGTGTGTGTGTGTGTGTGTGTGTGTGTGTGTGTGTGTGGGGTGTGTGTGTGTGTGTGTGTGTGTGTGTGTGTGGTTGTGTGTGTGTGTGTGTGTGTGTGTGGTTGTGTGTGTGTGTGTGTGTGTGTGTGTGGTTGTGTGTGTGTGTGTGTGTGTGTGTGTGTGTGTGTGTGTGTGTGTGTGTGTGTGTGTGTGTGTGTGGGGTTGTGTGTGTGTGTGTGTGTGTGTGTGTGTGTGGTTGTGTGTTGTATTGTAATATTTAAACAGGATGTGTTTGAATGTTAATTTCCTGTTCTGAGGAAGTTGGTGAGGAGTCACTGACAAAGCTAAACAGGCACTTGTGGCTTAAATAAATGTTAAGTACAAGTTTACTTGGTTTGGACATTTTTTACGGATTTTCAAATTTGGTGTGCAGATCCCTGGCTTTGTGTAGCAGTTGGTTTTGTCTTTTTTTTATCGTTGAAATAGAAGTACTAGCTCACATCAGAGGCTTGGGAGGTCATTAAGAAAATGAAGTGTTGTAAAATTTATCATTAAATACTGTAAGCTCAGGTTAAGCTATTAGAGAATAACTATGTGAAGATAACAATGTGTGGTTACAAGTTGAATATTTTACTTTGCACATTTTAAAAAATAGATGGACTGGCCTAAACTCTGGACTGATGCGGTTGCTTTTTTTCCCCCTGGTAAATCCACTTCAGAAGTGGAGACTTACAAGGGAACAGATTTAGTGGCACGCCAGGCTGTGATTTTTTTTTTAAGTCTATTGTCATGCAAAGCTGACTAAATAGTTGAATCTACCCAAGCTGGAAATGTGTGACTAGCCCACTGAAGGAGGGGAGATGGGAGGAGTAACCTGACCAGGAATTGAAACTTGCAAAACTGCTCCTTATGAAGTCTTTTTTTATCTCCGTAATTTGACACTGCAAGTTTCTTCAGAGAATGTGTAGTACATCAGTAGGAACAACATTTGTAAAACTCTGCAGCTCGTGTCATTGACTGGTATGCACGGACTCAAACTTGGCAGTTTTTTTTAGGTGTTCCATTTTAAGTGAATGGAAGTCTAGTCTGACAACAAATGGTAGGGCTACTTGTTCTCTGTCTGTGCATTATGGGACAGATTTTCCTTTCCAAAGGAATTGTGATGTCTGCACCCGTGAGGGCAGACAAGAGTAAAAACAAAATAAAATTAGGAATGAGTACTTATTTTGCTGCAGGCAGCTTCGGGAGGTGTAGTAAATCATGGCAAGATTGAAGTTTTCTTAATCATTTGCCATAGTGGTCCTTTAAGGCTATGAAGGTTGACATGTTTGTAGCATAATTGGTTAAAATATGGTTTAGCCCTGTAAAGGGGGCCAATGTTTTGGTAAATTTTTCATTTGGTTTGGTCCTAATTTCAGATTTTCATAAATTATGGCTCCTGAACTAATTCGGGTGCAAACTGAAGAGCTCAGTTGCTTGGGGGTGAATAAGATTGTTTATTGAACTTGGCAACAGTTTCAAGTATCATTGAATGAGGGATTCCTGGGCTGCTTGGTAACAAGTGAAATCGGTATGTTAAACAGTGGTGGCATGTTAACTTTATAGCGATTTTTAATTGGTACGTATTGATATAGGGAGCCAAGAGTAAAAATTCAAGAGTCCCTGTAGATATGAAGTTTTTCCACTTTTTTATGGCCTGTCTGAGGTAGCTGCGGAACCAGATAAAGGGGCGTTGTATCCCAAGTAAGGACAACTTGTGATGTGACCTGTGGTAGGAAACTCTAGATCGGCTTGGAAAATAGTTGATTATTTTCCTGACTGTCTCGCCATGGGGAGGAAGTTGAAGATGGTACTGCTAATGTGAAAACATGTTGGGTGGGGCTAGATTCGGTGACAAAATAGTTGCATCTGTGCAGATCTCTGGATAAGTTAGTGTGGTTGTAGGTTTAAAGTGGTCAGTGCAAATCACCTTGTGTAGATGTAGGCTTTTCCAAAGGTGTTGCCCAACTTCATAATGTAAGAGTTTGCCTATGCTTTTCACAAATTCTCTACATCTGCTATTTTGATCACTGGAGTTATCAAGGTGAAAGCCCTTGGCTTTAAGCATCAAGAATATTTTTGAGATTTTGGTAAGGGTTTGAGAGTTTTGTTCCCACACAGCTGGAAATGTGGTGGTAGGCAGAATTGTCAATGACAGCTCTTTTGTTGGAGTTTGGATAAAACACGCGACTTATGTTAACAGGATAAGTGCACTCTACATCTGTAAATGGTTCAAGGAGGTCACTGTGCCAATATTTGAGCAAGCCTGTTAAAGAACCCTTATGCTTCAAAACCCGGTTTGTCTACCATTTGTAATTGATATTCTGGAGAGTTCTAAGATTTGTCTGAAAATATGTAGGTGTTGACAATGATGATTTGTGGGGAGGGGGATGGACCATCCCTAATGGGTTCTGATGACACTTATTACTGGATGCTTCTAAACACTATTTTCCTTAACAGATGGCCGCCAAGAACGTGTTATGTTCGACAAAATCACCTCTCGTATCCAGAAGCTCTGTTATGGACTCAATGCAGAATTTGTGGATCCTGTAAGTATGTCTCTAATGTCCTGCACTTTTAATAGTGCGCACTTAGTTACACTTAATGTCTTTCCAGTTCTGTATAGATGAGTGCTGTGGTGAAAGACATTGCTCTGGTCTATCCTCAAAATGAGCGCTACGTTTTCATGTCTGTTACCCACTCTTTCACATCCACGCTTAAGCCAAGTATTCATGCCAACTTCTGCAATGTGACTACTCTGTAGTGCGTTTAACACTGCATGTCTGTATGGTCTAAGACTGCAAAACTAGTTTAATGCAGTAGCTGCACAAAAGTAATGTCTTACTGGATTCAGTATGCCATGTGCGAGCATTGAAAGCATGATCCATTTACATTTTGCATTAAATTTGTAGCTGTATTGCAGATAGTTGTAGCATATTCCTCTGGTATAGAAAATTTTAGCATGGCAAGGAATTGTGCATAGCTGCTGCATGTTGAATAAATGTTCTAATAGAAATTCAGAGGTTTATTGATTAGGTGATTTGTGGCCAGTATTTAGTGTACATTTTAACAAATGCATGTGTGCTTAATGGTTCAACAGTGAATGCTCATCTATTTTTAGGCTCAAATCACCATGAAGGTGATTCAGGGTTTGTACAGCGGTGTCACAACAGTGGAGCTTGATACACTGGCTGCAGAGACTTCTGCAACTCTCACAACAAAACATCCAGACTACGCTGTCTTGGCAGCACGAATTGCAGTGTCCAATTTGCACAAAGAAACTAAAAAGGTGTTCAGTGGTAAGTTTTCTGTAAAAAGCTTATGTAAGGAAATCTTATACAAGGCCTTCTAGTATGAGACTTATAGATTTTATTTCAGTGGCAAGTTTTGGTTTAACACTGTTCATACATACTGCTAATACTTAAACTGGGCTTTTCTCTCCAGAGAAACTAACCTTTCCTATGGTTATTGCATAATTATCTGGTTCGATTAACTGGTGTTTGTCTTTTGGCTTTTCCCTGTTAGGTGTCGCCACAGCCTAACTCTGGTCCAATAATGATTCAGTAGATTTTTACAGTGCCAAGTTGCCAGGTCTATGCCCAACCTTCAACAAAGGCATGCCCATTCACATGTCTTTCAGAATGCCACTTGATTGTGGGGAGGACATGCAGACTCCACACAGAAGGCACTGCCTGCACTCCAGCCGAGAATCTTACTGGGAGGCAACAACACTACCCCTGCACTACCATGGATTTGTTTAACTGGTGTATTGATCTAATTTCCTGGCTTTTTTTAGTAGTAAATCCATTGTATGGATTGGCCTGTTCAAGTATAAAATTCAACCCCCTTAAGATTAAAAGCTGGCCTCAAGTCATAACACTTCAAACTATGGTAGGTGGATTGCTGACACTGCAGTGCAGCATAAGGGAGTGCTGTACTCTTGAATGTCCTTCAGATGAGGTGTTAGAGATCCCATCTGCTTGAGTTGGTGGTAGCTGAGGTGGAAGTAAGATTCTGTTTTCTCTATTGAAGAGTAGGGGAAATTCCCTGGTGCCAGGCCAAATTTTCCCTAGTAGTATAAAACTACTCTGGGTCTATCCTGAAAAGGTCACCAACTTCAAATTATCAATTATGCCATAGGTAGCTCTGCATTATATTTTGGAAACTATTTGTGGTTGCTGAGGTAGCTCTGCATGCAAAACCTCTTCAATACAGAGTAAAATTGTAAGTTTCGATTTCCATTTCTCATTGAACTGATTTTTAAGTGGCATCTTAAATAATCTGGAGTGCAATAGAAGTATGCTTGAAAGGTTTAATTTATATTGTATGCCAAAGGGTTGTTAAAAATGCAAGTTTTTGGTGTATGCATTGTTGCAGTAGGGTTGTTGAAGACATCTGTGCCTAGTAGTAAAGGTTTGTATTTCATACTCCTAATGTTTAGTGCTGTTGCAGTTTTCTCTTCTGGTATGCCAGAGATCACAGTATTTCAACTTTGTCAATCCAAGTTTTTTGGTTGCAGTTAAGATTTGAGATGACACTACTACCTTGTATAAAAACTCATTCTTGCATAAAATCTAATCTGGCTGACTTCTCCCCATTAGATGTGATGGAGGACCTGTATAGATACATAAATCCAAGAAATGGGCGCCACTCTCCCATGATAAGTAAGGAAACGTACAACATTGTCATGGCAAACAAAGATGTAAGTAGCTTTTTTAAAATTTCAGTTTAAAAGTACTGAAAAGCTAGTGTGAATTGGTTGCTACCTTAAGTAATTGCTGTGGTAGAGTGAAATTGTTTTCCAACTGACATGTGCCAGGCTATGGATAGAGAACCCCTACCCATTCTATCAAAATTTCTAAACAGTTGTAGACTAGGCAATCTAATGTGCCATGGTGTCAATTCAGACAACTGCCTTGTCACTCAACTGCTCAAGTGACAGAAGTATAGGAGATGACAGTAACTGGTTACTGAATTTGCCAGAACTTAAGCATAATCCCTCATGTTGACTATTTGGGGGGGGGATTTTGCTTTCAACCCTTCAGACTGATCTACTCTAATTGGCAGAGGCTTAAAAGCAGCCTACACTTCTAACCGTGATCATTGGGAATCTGCATTTAATGTTTTCCCAACAAATCTGATGGAAGAAGGCAAGATGCTAAAGCTGCCTCATCTCTGGCTACCTCCACTTAGTACATGTGCTACTGATTCCATCTGTAAATGGAGCTGACTGTCCAACTACTATAAACTGCATCGTTTGAGGGAGTTCTCACTTCCCAAGAACTTTGCATCAAGTCACTTAATGCTGTTACTAATGTTGGATGTATAACATGCTGGTATGTTACTCAGCCACTGCACCCAGCCCTGTTAAAGCTCTACTTTTACTGCATGTGGATTCTGGGAAGACTGATTAGCTAAACTTTCTTAACCTGACTTGAGGTTTCCTTTAAAGGCTAAACCAGTGTCTGGAAGTATCCTGCAGTGGTACTTTTTTGTTAAATGCCAGATTGGTTGCAACCAGTACAGGGCCATGGAACTCTTTGTTAACAAGAGTAGATGCTACGACTGTTAAAGCAGTGTGAGGGCACTTATCTGCTTCGTGAGCCTTTAGCCATCACTATCTAACAAAGTTCAGGTTCCCCCCACTTTGAGGTGTGAAGTGTGGGAGTCAGACTTGCAAAACTGAATTTATATAAACATTGGTCAGTATCTCCTGCAAGAATAAGGTTTAGGAAGCTTGCCAAAAACCCTTTTGAACCTAGGAAAGGTTAAAGCAGTTGTAGCCAGGGTATTTGGTTATGGTACTGATGGGAGTGGACCTGTCATGCAGGCAAGCAAGAAGTGCTTTATTCCCCGGACGTTGTCTTCTAAACTGGAACTTAACAGGACGGAATTTGGAGGGTGATAAATCTGAGCAATTCTGAGTCAAAATGGTAATCTACTAAGATTGCATGTTCATGCTTTATCACCTAGTGGATGGCCTTTCCTAATGAGGTCCACATAAACTAAGCTCCTTGCCAGTGCACAAGTTTTGGTACAGTTTTTTGAGGCATGTCTTTTATCATTCTTTACAGTGCACCTGCTGGCAGTTGAGGCTTTAAGACTTGTTTTGAGGGTCCAAGCCTCTATAACATGCACACTGTCTTCCCTTTTGAATGAGTTCACTATGAACATTTTAATAGCTGTGCATTGTCAAACACCCATTAAGTGAATTGCATACTCCATATGAAAATTTTGCATCAGTATTCCTTTATTTCAAATTTAACTGACGTCCCACTCACTAGGCTGGATGAGGTTACTGTTGGCTGCCTGTCGGGTGCCAGAATCTGCCACATAACACAAGCACTTGGGTCACTCCAGAACCAGTACAAATATGACTCATTGTTCATGTTGGTGTGAATGACCTGAGATGTACCTCCCTGGACTACATGAGAAGAGACATGGAAAAGCTCTCTGATCATGTAGCCCAGGTGGGTATGACCCTGAGTAGCATCCTGCCCTCGCCAAGAATACCACAGTATAAATTGATAAATTTCAACATTGGCTAAGCTTCTAGTGTCATTCCTAGGGGATCCAGTGTCTCAGCCTGGGATGACATGCTCGACTGGCCTTGCTTCACAAGAGACTGCTTGCACCTGTCACATCTAGGCTTTTGAATACTGGCCAAGCCTCTTGCTGCCCCCATAGTGCCTTTTTTAGGCAAGGCTCAAAATTCAAACCCACCTCAGTAAACATCAAATAAGAGGGTTATGCTACTAAACGCCAGGAGTTTAAATCTCAATGTATGCGCTCGCACTCCTCAGTATGGAGAACGTTGACATCTGTGCAGTATCTGAAACCTGGTTACATATTGGATCTGGTCATCACCAACATGGGCGACAGGTGTTCCACACCAGAGGTTTAACCCATCACTGGTTAGATCGGACCATAAACTAATCAGTCCACACCCCACCACCACCCCCAACTAAGGAAACCACAGTAAAAAAAAAAAAAAACTTTTCTAAAGCAAATTTCACCTTAAGACAGGTGGTAGTTTCACAGCCCCCATGCTAAAGGATAATGCTGTCCAAGATGCAGAAACCTTTACAAATGCACTCTGAGCACCTACAGTAATGCATGGATCATGCCATCCCTAGCAAAACCAAGACTCTCCCCTAAGAGAAGGAAACCAGTCTGGTGGACCCTGGCCATAAACATGCTATACAATAGGAGGAAACTAGTTCAGAAAAAAAGTAAATCCCAAGAAGGAAAGACATGCCTGATCAGTATCGGTAAGAAACTAAAGCCCCTCATAAAATCCTCTAAGGTTAACTTTGAAAGAAAAATAGCCAATGATTCAAAAGATAACCACAAAGCCTTTAGCTATGTCAAGAATCTAAGTGGCAACTCGCAGATATGCTCTGAGCTAGTGCAAAATAACACAGACTATACTGAACCCATGGATTGCCAACATCCTGGCAGATTCAGTGCAAACTTCACCCCCCAAAGGGCCCACAACAATACCAGAAAAGTGTCGTGTCCCGGAAATCAGACGCACAGGTGAAAACAGCCCTGCCAAAAGCATAGCGTCAATGTGGCCAGATGGTGTCCCCCAGCTGCGTCTTGCACAAACTACAGAACAAACTAACCCCCCCCACCTAAACATACTGTTCAACGTCAGCCTCTCCATAGGCTACGTGCCCATAGAATGGCGCACAGCAACAGTTCTGCTCCAAAAAGGAGGGGCCACAACTGACTCTGGTAACTTAATGCCCCGTAAGCCTGACTAGCCTGGTCTGCAAGGCTGTGGAGCTTATGGAACTTAACAAAGACTTTGGGAAACTCCAAACACTTGACCTGACCCACTTCTGCTTTAAGGGCAGATCATGCCTACTAAACCTGGTTGACTTCGAGACGGTCATCAAGGCCATAGATGAGGGGAAGGTAGTTCACACAGCCTACCTTGACCTCACCAAGGCTTTTAACACCATTCCCCACTTGGGAATTGTAGAAAAACTCACCAACCTGAACATAAACCCCTACGTCACGAGATGGGTTGCCAACTGGCTTAGAACTCGCACGGTGAGAAGTGGGCTCCAGGTGAGAAGTGGGCTCCAGGTCACTCTAAACGTCACAAATGGTGTCCCAAAAGGCTTGGTCCTGGGACCCCTACTGTTCGGCATGTACTTCTCAGAAGTACAGGCAAACACTGGACTATGGCTCACTGTTTGCCGATGACTTTAAACCGGAAGCCATAATTGACTCTCTGGCTGACATTCTCCAAAAGGGCCTTACTGAGACTGACACCCGGTGTCAGTCATGGTCTCAAGCTAAATGCCAAATGTATAGTCATCCCGTTTGGGGGAAAAACAAAACACCCATGAATTACCACATAGGTGGCAGCCCCCTTAATACAGAAGAGGTAATGAGATCTGGGGACCCAAGTACATGGTAATCTCTCTCCTTTGACAATTATATTGCCAAAGTAGTTGGGAAATCCTATGTAGCCCATCGGGTTCGCATCTAGAAATAGAGGTTATAGTGCCCCTCTACTAGTCACTCATCAGACCCATCATACAGTACAATGCTCTGTTTGGGATGCATCTCACAAGGTACTTCCAACAGCTGGAAAGACAACAAGTACTTCAAGAGGATTAGTGGTCTCCAAACGTATGTCCTATGCAGCCCGACTGGAAAAACTCCAGCTGTACTTGGTGGCTTATCACTTAATCTCCCCGACTTACAAAGCCATGTCCAACTCAGAATTGATGGGACATGCTCCACCTAAAGTAATCTTGACACTGCGAGCCACTCGCTCTAGTGAGATAAACCTCGCCACAACAATAAATAGAACATGCTTGAGGGAATAGATTCCTGTCGCACTCCCCATGCTTTGGAACAAAATGCCTAACTACATTAGGGAGAGCCCCTCACTAACGCATTCCAAGGGAGAGCTTGACGAGTGGATGGGTAACAGAAAATACACCCTTGGGATCACTTCATAGGCTCTTCTTGACGGAGGCTCAATCAATGAGGTGAAAGCTGACACTCTGGCTAGGCTTATAAATGCCCTTGGGCAGATAGCCTAGTACCTACCTATGAACCTAAATCGTGTTTCTGCTGCAACTATTTTTTCAAGGATGTGCAATTATGGGTAGATGTACAGAGCATGTGCCTCCAGCAGCAATGTCCACTTAACTTGTCAAAAGGTAGAGGGGAGAAAAGGTGTACTGGCTACATATGAATAACAATTCAGTAAAACTACTGGAATAAAACCTACCTTCAGTAGAGCAGGTTCTGCTTCTGTGACATGTTTGTGGAATGCTGCCTTAGACGACTGCTGCAAACTGGTCACCTTCACCTTTTTGTGCTACACTGTAAGCTTGGTGTCTTGATCTTGCTTAACAAATCATTTAGGGTTTTTACTTGGTCCAGGAGGTTGGAAGTGCTTGCAGCTTTTCTTTACATGCCAACTAAACCCTAGTATCAGTACTGAGTGTATTGGGGCAAGTCCCCATAATTTGTGCCTTGGCCACATTGAGCCATGAATCTCTTCCCCTGTCCTTGACCACTCTAAATTTCTTGAACTCCCATCGTCTGAAAAGTGACTTTGGCTTAATTAGGTATTGATGGCTAGCTTGCAGGTTTGAGTCTGCAGCTGCAAATTCTGGTTCTAGGATTTTTTATACCAGGCAGTTATTGTAGCTACTTGCATTTATCTTTTCAAAGCACATGTAAAACAGTGGTGGAGTCATTTGTGGTAACTTATTCCTGATCAATGGTACTGTGGGATTTGTTCGCTTAATCTGCAGTGTCTCCTGAAGCAGACATCGCCTTAAGTGGCCTTTTGGGCTCCACTCGGAACTTAACAGCAGTATGGGGATGTCCTCACATAGATCTCTTTGCATCCCATCTAAATCAGCTACAGAATTTTTGCACCAGGACTTTCCACAGAGAAGCTTGGAAAGTGGATGCCCTGTCATTCAGTTGGAGGAACCTCTCTGGGATATGCCTTTCCGCCTCTACCTCCTCTTCCACAAGTTTTGAAGATGAAACGGGACAAGCCCAAGATGATGATCTTGCTGGCTCCGAATTGGCCTCTGCAGTTTTGGTATCCAACTCTTTTTTTAAAAAAAAAAAAAAAAAAAAAAAAAACTATGCCTGGAGCCCCCTTGGGTTTTACCTCAGTCTCTGAACCTTCTGTCCCAACATCAGGGTCAGGTTCTACACACGTCAGAACTCTCAGCCTGGCGGCCTGGTTAATCCAGGGCCTTTTTCTTTCCTACCCAAGCAGGTTATGGATGTCATTTTAGAAGCCAGACGTCCTAGCACTAGAAAATCTTATGCAGGAAAATGGAAAAGATTTTGTTCCTGGATGCAGGCTCGGGATTCTGATCCTCTTTTTCCTAACATTACTTTAACATATCTCTTACATAAAGGTGTCCTTTTTTTCTCTTCCATTAAGATCCATGCCTCTGCTATTTCTGCTCATTATAATACAGACCCTCCCATCTTTTCCCACCAGCTCATGAGAACAGTTCCTCAGAGGAGCTAAGAACTTAAGACCTCCTAGATCTCCTCCCATTCCTGCTTGGTATCTCAATTATGTTTTGGAAAAACTAACATTGCCTCCTTTTGAGCCTGCAGCTTCTGACATCAAGTTTTTATCTTGGAAGACTGCTAAGACTGCTATCCTGTTGGCACTAACCTCTGCCAGGAGAGTTTCAGAGTTACAAGCTCTTATGGCTGTGGAACTTTATATTTTTCATCAAGACAGGGTATCTTTGAGGACTAATCCGACCTTCTTGCCTAAGGTGCTTTCCAAAGTGGCTTTAAATCAAGCTATCCACTTGCCAACCTTTTTCCCCACTCCTCAAAATAAAGGGGAAAGGATCTTGCATTCCTTGGATGTACACAGACAGCTACGTTTTTACCTGAACAGAACCAAGGACATCAGAAAATCAGAACAAATTGTTTCTTATGCTTTAAGTTCCCAAGGTAAAGCCATTTCTAAATGGATTGCTCATGGAATCAGATTTTGTTATTCACACCATGGAAAGCAAATCCCAGGGAGCGTACGGACTCATTCACCAGAGCTGCTGCCACTTCTGCGGCCTTCCTCAGGGGAGTTCCTACCAAGGACATTTGGAAGCTGCAACTTGGAGTTCAGTGCATACTTTCTCTAAGCACTACAATCTACCGCTCTACTCGTTTAGGGCAGGCTTTGCCTCTGCAGTCTTGCAGGGCCTTTTATCCACCCCTTCTTTACGACCACCTCCCTTTCAGCTTTGGGATTCTACCCTACAGTCATGACTGCAACAGTGAAACACGAACATAATACAGTTGTGTACACCTACCATAAATGTAGATGTTAGTGTCTTCACTGTTGCAATCTGGGTTTCCCTCCCTCCTGTCCCCTCTAATTTTTGTGTGGTTCTTATTTTTCACCATTCTTCTGAGGTGTATTTGCAAAGGTTTTGGGACTCCTGACATCTGGGGCAAGAAAAACTGGAGAAGATGGCGTCGGCTGTCTGCTTTATACTCCTGGCGCTCTGACATCAGGGAGCACGGTTGAACAGCCGACGCCGGACCCAGACTTTGGGATTCTGGCCGACCGAGGGCTGCCTGCCAGCAGGGGAGAACCCTACAGTCATGACTGCAGCAGTGAAGACACTCTAACATCTACATTTATGGTAGATGTACACAACTGTACTTTGTGTACACTTACCATAAATGTAGATGTTGGTGTATTTGCTGTTGCATTACTGGTTTCTTCTTCCAGCCCCCTTTTCTCCTGGGACACAGACTGGACTTTTCTCTTCCTGGTCTAACCTTTTTGGGGCTCCTGACAGTTGAGGCAAACTGAGGAAATAGTCTGCTGCCTTCCTTTGTACCCGTTGTCAGGCTTAATACCGAAGGCAACAGACATCCTATACCAAGGACTTTGGTATTCTGGACAACTGTGGGCTACCAGGAGCTGGATAACCCACTTTGTAAGGACTGCAACACTCTTAACATCTACACTTATGGTAGTGTACACAACTGTACTTTCCTAATCCGGTTGTCAGTTGCACTTGGATTGAGGAAACTTTTTTTTTTTACGTGGATGGGGGGGCCTGTTCAAAGAAGGGTTAATCTCTGGATATTTGCCTTTCAACAGGTCCCAGGTAAGGATCTAGCCTTTAAAATGGTAATTCTGGTGCTGTTTATGTGCAGGTCATCCAGGGTAAGGTCTGACTATGCAGTCTGCCAGGCATAGCTCTTCCTCAGCCTGCAGGAAACCATACAAGGATAGGGCTTTGAGATGTCCTACATAGGACATGCTATGCCCTGCAGTCTTTTTCATATGGTTCCTTTGGGCATTACCCCTTTGCCTGGATATTAAACAAGTGGCATCTGTGGGCTTGAATGCTAAATACAATCCAACAGTGACCTAAGTTCCACAACGCAATTATTTCCTCACTATGGAACACAGCAATTTAGCCTTTGATCATGTGCCCAAAGTCCCAGACTATTGGGTTGGGTGTGTTAATATAGCTAAACCCGGAGAAGATGACTTTCTAAATTGTATTTCCTGGCATTTAATTGTATTTCCTAGCATTTAATTTAGTTTGCGTCTGATGCAAGCTGTTAGCCCTTCCTGGAGAGCATCCAGATGTCCTTCAAGAATGCAACTGCAGTCCTAACATATGGGTTGTCCTTCCTCAGGCAGCCCTCGGTCGGCCGAATTCCAAAGTCTGGGTCCGGCGTCGGCTGGTGTCTCCTCCTCTCCGTCACAACGGCTGGAGTATAAAGGCATCGGCCGATGCCATCTTCAGTCTTTCTTGCCGCGCGGTGCCCGAAGCAGAAGCAGTTCGCAAGTGCAGGTCGGTCAGCTCCTGTGTTTTCAGTACCGAAGTCATCTAAAAGCTAAGTACCCCGTTGGGGAACATTCTTTCTTGCCTCAGCCGATGTCAGAACAAATTGAGAGTTAATTATTTGTCTTGTGGTAAACAAATACCTCATAAAGACTTCCATTCTTACTGTCTTCCTTGCCTGGGCCCAGACCACGACGTCTCAGCCTGTGCTGCCTGTGCTTGCTTCAATAAGTGCACTCGGGTGCCGGGCAGAATTTGCTGAAGACTTTTTCGGCGAATCCTTTGCGTATACCGTGCCGTCGGATCTACAGACAGCTCAATCTTCCAAAAAACAGGAGGACCGGGACCGGCATCCTCTACAGATTCTACTCCTAGACCCTCCGCTAGTGCTTCAGTCCCTGCGGAAGCGGTAATTCAACCGCTCCAGGCCGACGACTCTTCCTTCGGTCCCAGAGACCTCTCCGGTGCCGGTTGTTGGTTTTTCCTCCGGAAACCGAAGTTCTTGATTTACCACACCATTCCGGTGGACAAGGTTACTCCTGCACATGGGGCTGTTAGGCCTCCTGTATCTATGTCCATCAAGGCCTTTGCACGTGCTAAGGCCGCCAGCCAGGCCAAGGCCTATCCTAAACCTGCTGTCCAGGCCCCCTCTGATAAACAGATAATGTCTCTTGCTGCAGACCTTATTTCTCTTATCAGGGGGTCTCCGCCTCACCCAGACAGAGGTTCTCAGCCTCCTGCAGAGAAAAGGCCTAGAATTGAGCAGTCTGAAAACCCCTCTTCCGATGAGGCTTCTGGGGATTCTGAGCATTCAGATATTCAAGAAGAATCCTTCCAGGCCTATAAGGACTCTGATGCTGAGGAATCAATTCCCTCTGCCTCTCCTCCAGAGGATTTCTCTTTTGGTGAAGTCCTGCACTCAATGAGGGAACATTTCCAATGGCAGGGTCAGGAATTCTCTGACTCAAGGAAAAGGCTTCGTACCTTCCTAAAGCTTCCCCAGCACAGACCTTTAGCTATTCCTCCTGTGATGGATGTTTTGGATGATGTTTTCTCCGACTCCAGTGCTAACCCTGATTCTCTCCCCCCTGCTCCTGTCAAGCCAGACAGATGAGTCCCTGACACTCCAACATCTCTAAGGCCCACTCCGTGGATTTAGAAACTATTTCACAGGGTCCCAAGGGAGTGGCTACTTCCACTGCCAAGAATCCTTTGCCAGCGGATAGGGAAGCTAGGTCTATGGAGAGATGGGGTAAAAAAGTTTATACCTCTACCACCCTAGCCATGAGGTCACTTAACTGCCTTTTTCATACATTTCAGTACCAGGATTTTTTACTGGATGATTTACAGAAAGTTAGCCTCTCCTGAGCCTATTTGATAAAAAGGCATTGCAGGATCACATACATAAAACTCAGCAGGTTAACCATTTTCTTCAGTGTGGTTATGCATTGGAGGCTTCATGTAGGGCAGCTATGACTGGGGCTGTGATAGGTCGGCATGCTTGGTTAAAAGATCAGCCACTGCCACACCATGTCAAAGTAAAGTTACTTGATGCACCTCTGGAAAAACGGAAGCTTTTTGGTGCTAATGCACAAGATGTGTTGAAGTCCATTGAGGAAAAAGCTAAGTCAGTACAGACAGTCAAGGATTTCCTCCAGGTTCAGCCACCTAGATTCCGTAGAAACTGGCCTTCAAAGAATTGGTCCTTCCCAGACTCAAGACAAGTTTCAAAGGGGAAAGAACAGGCATGGCCGAGGCTAATACCGAGGCTCCTACAGGGGCAGCCAATGGCAACCTACAAATCAAAGTGCTGCAGCCAGTCCAGCTGCACCACAAGGACAATCACAATGACTTGACTTTCATACCGCCTACAAGGGCTCAGAGAAGCACCCTTGGGTGGAAAATTATCCTTCTCAAAAAACTGGCGCATCTTATCCAAGGACAACTGGATTCTGGATTTAATAGACAAGGGTTACAGATTCCACTTCCATACTTTACCGACAAGGCATGCCAAACCTGCCACAAAGGGCAGAGGCACTCATTCAAATTTCAAAGCTATTAAGTATAAAAGCAATAGAAAAGGTACCTCCTCAGGAACAAGGCCAGGGATTTTATTCAAGACTGTTCCTTGTTCCAAGAAAGAAACAAATGGAGGCCTATACTGGACTTGTCTACTCTAAATACATTTCTCATTGTGCCAAAGTTCAAAATGCTGACGTTACAGCAGCTCCTTCCCATGCTGGGCAAGGGGTCTTGGCTGGTCACTCTGGACCTCAAGGAGGCATACCTGCATGTCCCAATCAGACAAAGCTGCAGAAGATACCTCAGATTTCTTGCAGGGACAGAGCATTATCAATTCTCAGCATTGCTGTTTGGCTTATCTACTGCGCCCAGAGTGTTAACGAAATGCCTGGCATCAGTAGTGGCACACTGCAGACTCCAGGGAATTCAAATATACCCCTACCTGGACGACTGCCTCATACAAGCAGACAAACCTTAATAAAAAAACTTGGACTATGTCATGCAATTACTACAGGCCTTGGGATACACAGTCAACATTCAGAAATCAAGACTACTGCCATCCCAACAGATTTTCCTAGGAGCCAAACTGGACACACAAACAAAAATGGCCTACCTCAGAGGAAAAACAGCAGTTATCAGAGTACTTCAAAGGCCTAGCACAGCTCTCCCAGCTGACTGCAAGGAAACTCCTGCAGGCCCTGGGATTCATGGCATCATGCATTCTTCTGATACCTTTGGCAAGACTTCATATGAGAAAGCTGCAATGGTATTTGAAAAGCTTATGGTCCCAACACAGCCAAAGCCTAGAGGACGTAATCCCACTTATTCCATGTCTGCAAAAAGAATTATTGTGGTGGGCTCAAGCAAGTCAGTCAGGCATGTCTTTCAACAGACCTCAAGCAGGTCAAATAATTACAACAGACTCCTCAGATCATGGATGGGGGGTGCACATGGAGGGCAGATGCGTTCAAGGTCAGTGGACACCAAAGGAATGACATCTGCACATAAACCAAAAAGATGTTGGCAGTGATGCATGCAATCGAGTTTCGAAAAATCACTGCAACAAGGACATTTACTAATAAGGACAGAACACCACTGTCATGTGGTATATAAACAAGCAGGGAGGGACTCATTCATACCCCCTCTGCAGACTAACAATGATTCTCTGGGGAAAAAGCACAGAGTCTGAAGATACACCTGCAATCCCAGTTTGTGCCAGGCAAGGACAATGTACTGGCGGACAAGCTGAGCAGAAATTTCTTGGATCCACACGAATGGATGCTGCATCCCCACATTTTCTTGCAAATAACAAAGACATGGGGAAGACCGGACATCTCTTTGCGTCTCACACGAATCATCACCTGGAAAAGTTCTGCACCAGGACCCACCATCCTCTAGCCTGGACAACGGATGCTCTCTCCTTCAGCTGGAATTCCCTAAACATTTATGCATTTCCTCCTCTGCCACTGTTGACCAAGGTGATCTTGAAGATCAAAGCAGAACAACCAACAGGCATTTTGATAGCTCCAGACTGGCCAAAGCAACACTGTCCGTTGCTGTTGAGCATAACTCGGACCAAACCATGGCCTCTGCCCCTATGGCCCCTGCTCCTAACAACACAACTACAGGACTGTTCACCAAAACCTGAAAACATTACATCTGACAGCCTGGAAGTTACCTTAACTCCTTCCACTGCCACTCGGAAAAGTCAGTTCAGGACATCTTATTGGAAGCACGCAGACCTTCCACCAGAAAAACCTATTCAGCCAAGTGGAAGAGATTCAGCATCTGGGCTGCCAACAGGGGTCAGGATACAACAGTACTGAGTATACCTCATATTGGAATACTTGGCAGAAATGTTTCAGTCTGGACTCGCATATTCTTCCATAAAGATTCATGCCTCAGCAATCTCAGCAAGATACAATAGTGATCCACCAGTGTTCTCACATCCTTTGCTAAGACAGTTCCTAAGAGGGATAAAGAATATAAAGCCTCCCAGAAAACAACCAGTACCTGCATGGGACCTCAATTTTGTATTGGAAAAATTAACTCTTCCTCCCTTTGAGCCAGCAGCAACCTCAGAGATGCAATTTCTATCATGGAAAACGGTTTTTCTATTGGCAGTCACATCAGCAAGAAGAGCCTCGGAGATACAGGCACTCATGGCAGTACCTCCTTTCCTCATTTTTCATCAGGACAGAGTCTCTAAGAACAAATCCTTCTTTCATGCCAAAGGTAATTTCCAGGGTGTCTCTAAATCAAGCTATTCGCCTTCCTACTTTCTTCCCCAATCCTCAAAATAGAGGGGAAAGACTGCTGCATACCTTGGACATAGACAGGCAACTACGCTACTACTTGGACAGAGCTAAGGCCACCAGAAAGTCTGACCAGCTGTTTGTAGCCTATGCTGCTGGAATAAAAGGAAAAGCAATCTCCAAGCAAACCATTTCAAAATGGATTGGACACTGCATCAGTTTCTGCTATTCTTACCATGGAAAGTGTGCCAGCCAATATTAGGCCACATTCCACCAGAGCTATAGCCACATCCACAGTTTTCCTAAGAGGAGTGGGTACAAAGGACATTCTAGAGGCTGCTACATGGAGCTCCGTGCATACATTTTCCAAACACTACAACCTGCCTTTATACTCCAGATCCCGAGCAGGCTTTGCTTCGGCAGTCCTGCAGGGCATTTTAGCTACACTATCTTTTTCTTAGCTCCATCCACCCCCAGCTTGGCTATGGTATTCAACCCATATGTTATGACTGCAGTTGCATTCTTGAAGGACATAGTACAGTTTTGTGCCTACCATAAATGTAGATATCCGGTAGATGTGCAACTGCAGTCGGATTTTCCCTCCCTCCTTCCCCTCTTTTTTTTCTTTATGGGTTCCCCCTATCCCTATTAGCTGGGGGTATCTCCTATGGTGTATCTGTTTATTACTGTTGTGCATGTCTGGAATTGTTTATCCATTCATCAAATTTAGCCTTCCTAGGAGGGCACCTGGCATCTGGGGCAAGAAACACTGAAGATGGCGTCGGCTGAGGCCTTTATACTCCAGCCGTTGTAATGTCTGAGAGGAGGCAACACCAGCTGACGCCGGACCCAGACTTTGGAATTCGGCCGACCGAGGGCTGCCTGAGGCAGGACAACCCATATGTTATGACTGCAGTTGCATATCTATCGGACATCTACATTTTATGGTAGGTACAAAACTGTACTTTTTGGATTCTGCTCCTAATTTGCAGTAGTCTACAAATTGTCAGCCAGAGGCCCTTAATATTGGCATTTCCTTCTGAAGTAAATGCCAAAAGGAGCAGTCTGAGGACCAATCGCAGAGGGACTCTCCTCTTAATAGAGGTGAACTTTCCCACTTCTAACTTTGAGTCTCCTCTGTTAGCTGTCTGGCTATCCACCAGGTGACACAAGGGGGTCAGTGCCAAAGGGGTATTGTAAAATGCTCAAGAAGGTTGGCAGTGTGGAGTCTTTCCTCATCTGTTGCTTTGGTCCAAGTCCACCAGGTTGAGTAGGCATGATGTGCTCTTAATTGGGTTGGCTTTGGTGTCTGGAGGCTTTGTCGTTGGCTTTGGTGTCTGGAGGCTTTGTCGTTGGCTTTGGTGTCTGGAGGCTTTGTCGTTGGCTTTGGTGTCTGGAGGCTTTGTCAATTTCCATGTCTGAGATTTGTGGGTCTAATTTAAAGTCTGTAGGTGGCTCACCTTTGTGCAAGGGGTGACTTGCTGTTCTCCATTGGGCATTAAGCCTGTGGTCCCACAGCAATTCTAAGGGCCCAATGGGTTATCTTTCATGTTTTGGGATGTCATCTGGACCCATCAATGCAATGTTGGATGTGGAGAGAATTGTGGACCTGTTCCCTAATAAGAGTTTATTTCCTAGGGGAGAGGGCTGAATTTGTTTGCCAGTAGGCCAGTTATTTTCTGTCTTGGTATAGGTGAATCTGTTATAACTGTGTGCAGAGCTCATTTGTTGCTTTGATAGACATGGCTAAAGTCTTGTGGTTGTCCTTGGCCTGGGAGGCTAAAGTTCTCAAATTTGGCTAACTTTTTTCTGAGTGTGCTTTTTATCCTCCTGGGTGCTAAAACTAACTTTTGCAGTAATTTTTCTAGCCAATTGATGTGATTTTACCAAGGTAGCTTGTCTTTAGGCAAGTTATCTCTATGCAGCTATTAACATGTTTGTACACGCGTTTCATGAACAGTTCACATGGGCAACAGTTAGGGTGTTTTGGGACTTTGAAAACTTTGCCAGCTGATAATAGGAAGTTCGTTTTAGAGTAGTTCCTGAGCATTCCACAGCTAACTGAGGTTCCAAGAGATTGCTCTCTGCTTTGACCTTACCGGGAAGACGTTACACCCATTGGTGAGGACCAGATCAGTATGTTTGGTCAATGTATTTACAGTCTGGTCCAAGGAGTTTGGTTTAAATGCATGTTGATGGGTTTCCTGGGTCAGAGGGGATGTAGCTTGCGAGGAAGTGGTGACTGCATATGGTGATTTGAATGTGGAAGTTTTTTTGTCCTGTCTGACCAGCCTGAAGTAAATGGACACTTCCATCTTTAGACCAGACCAGCTACTACAGACAAGGACTGTGTAGAAAAGCCTTGCATTGCCAGTGTACTCTTTGCAGCTTTAAACTCCCTACAAGTGCTATTAAGAGAATGCAGAGGTTTCTGCATGGCTTAGTTACTTTAGACTCCTAGTATTGAACAGTCTCCTAAGATTCTTGGTTTTGATTTGCTATGTCGGAAGTACTTTGTCTGGCATTGCTAAAAGGCAGAATGAGAGGATCATGCTTTAGCTAATATTCAAAAGTAAGGTGCAGGCCATCCCTGGCAAGTAGTATAGTCTGACCATCTCCTTCCATGCTGGCAAGTATTGCACCCCTTGGAATGAGAAATCGCAGAAGTACTTTTTATATAAATCATGTACTGTGCAGCAGATTGAAAGACTTGCAGAGGTTTGTGTGATGTATATCGTGAATAGTTGAAAACCTATGCCTTTTTAACCAGTTCACTTTCTCTTGTCACTTAATGCTAAAGCAAGCTGTGACCTTGAATTCATGGCAGAGTTAAGTACAATACTAATTTTTTTCACTAACTTGGGTTGTGACCAGTGCTAATGAACTTGTCCTGAAGTACCAGTCCCTGGGTGCTGAGTCTTTTTTTCAGAGCCTTACCCCACCTTGCTCCACACAAAGCTGGCATCACTGACGCAGGTGAGCAATGTGGGAGTTGCTCAGTATGCAGACTAGTGTCCATGGCTTCTATGTATTGATTTGCCATGTTGTAGTTTGCCTATTTCTCAGTTGTCTGGCAAATTAGTGTCAAAGGAACTGTGTTCTATACCTCTAGTCTGAGGGGTCCTCCTGCCCTTTGCTGGTCCTAAAGGCAGCACCCTTTATCCCCTTCGGGCCCTCTTGCTTTCAGCACCTAGCTTTGGAGGATAACTATGGCTCCTCTCCCCACAGCATGCCTACATGGTCTAGCAGGATATCTTTTGGTGTACTAGCATTTCTAGCAAGGTGCTTGTAGCATGTACAGAGTATCATTTAAGTATTACTACTGGCACTTAACCGAGGTATTTGGGTAGCAACAGCCTTGCAAAGAAGTCGTTTTGCTTTTACAACTCTAATCAGCTGTCAGTATTGTTGAAAGCACTTCTATGGCGTTCTGTTCTCCTTGGGGCTGAAGGATGCTTAATTTCTGTACTGCATTTGCTGACTAGTATGGTTTGCACTGTTGGGGGAGGATGCAGGGACTACCAGGCCTTTTGGACTTGCAATAGCCAGTCTGCTCACTTGCTACTTGAACCTGATGTGAACTTTTGGCTTAAAGCAAGTGATCTGGAACTGGCCTGCCTTGCTGAAGAGCTTGCAATCTGTACTGTTGATTACTGCTGGGAAATGTTAAATATCAATCATTACTGTAACCTTTTAAGCAAGCCTACTTTTGGGATGCTGTCGCCACCATCTTGATAAACTCACTTAAGTCATAGGCACACTAATTTACACTAGCTTTTGCTTTACTCCCTGGTAACTCTGCATTCATCCCAGCCAAGGCCCTGTCAGGTAAACTTAAATTTGTACATATACTTTCCTATCCAACTGTCACTCGCCTCAACATAAATGAGTAGCTTTGGCTAAAATATAATTCATGCCCTTTCATATAGGAAGGTTATCTTTGGCTTGTGTGCCAGGTTCTATGAACCTTTGTATAACCAGTGTCATTGCAGCATTATGAATGTAAAAGTTCCAAAAGCCTACCTTGATATGAAGCTGACTAATGTTGCAGAGTCCATTTTTTGAACTAAGTCAAAAGTAACTTCAAATTCCAGTTTAATAACCCCTTTTTGTTTTTCCAGCGTCTGAACTCTGCTATAATTTATGATCGTGACTTTTCCTACAACTTCTTCGGCTTTAAGGTAAGTTGTTTCAGCTGATTCTACCATTTGTTAAAATCTAACCAGCTGATTCTGCTATTTGTTAAATCTAACCAGTGAGTTATCTTGCATCTAGCTTGGCTAGAATAACTGCTCAAGTCTTGACTCCAGTTTGGAGGAATTGTAATCGGATGTCTTTATCTCTGCAGACTTGTTTCTGCTAGTTCTGAACTGGTTGTGCTGATGAAGCATATGAGCATCTCCAGTCCATAACTCCTATTTTATATATGATGGTGCCATTCTAAACATTTCTAAAATGCTGTCTGCAATGTAAACAAATGGAGTTAGTTAAACATGTTTAGTACTCTGCTGGGTTAACTAGGGTGACAAAATTAAATACTGTGTAAACGTGAAGGATTCTACAATGTAAAGCCTGTGTAAAATTCATAAGGCAGGTTAGAAAAAGGGAGCTTTGTGATGGGTGAAACTGGCTGCACTTAGATGCAAATTAGTGGTGACGCTATTTTTATAGTAATTAAGTATTCCCACCTGGTTATGAAAATTGAAGTGCAAGATGAAATGCTTGGTTGGCAGAATTTCAAAGTATAAGCTGGGTAAATTCTGCAGTATGGTGAATTTAATTTAACTTGCATAATGGTCAACTCTTAAGTTGTCTGATTTTTAGTTTTGCAAGTGTTTTCCTGCATTACAGATGTGCACCTATGCCCATGCTAAAGTTTTTGAAATGTAAAAGCTTTCAAATAGAAATGTTCCCGATAGCTATTGGTCTAGCTTTTGTCCACTGTCTGAGCTACTTTAACTTTCTGGTATCTAAAGTGGTTTTAGGGTGTTTGAAAAGTTGCATGCCCTGTGGGGTTTTTATAAAGGTAGTTTGTATTTAACTTTTCTGAACAAAATGCTGTTTATCTTTGCTAAGTTAGGGTGTTAATGAAAAAGCTTTAGTCTGCACTTTAATATTTTGCTGGCTTTTGGGCAACAGCCACTGGCTGGGCATTTTGCTGCCAGTGTCTACCCCTATATTTCCAGAAGGGAACATTTGCCCATGCCAGCATTACTGTATAATAAGCCCCTGGTGTCAGTTTAGCTTTCTTACTGTGGATCGACCCAAGTTCAGCCAGCCTTCCAAAAAATGGAACTTGAGCCCTAAATACAGTTTCAAGTATGATCTTCCTTCAGGCCTTGCCTAATAGGAACAAGGTTTTCAGTTTTTGTGGATAATACTGTGCTTCTGTCACTGTATTAATTGGTCACCTTTAAGTTGTATTGCTGCACAGTCTTGTATACTAGTAAAGTAATTGCTGTAGGGTGCTATACTTTAACCATCTGGAAAATTGCTTTTTGGAAACTATGTGGACATGGTAAATCAACTCTTGTGATAAATACTTGAGGCTGGCTGAGAAGGCTTGTAATTTAGACCATAAATATGGCACATCTACACTGACCCCCTGCTTTCACATTCAGATGCTTGCATTTGGACACCACTGTTCAACTTTAGTTGGGGTGAAGGTGAGACTTGACTTTTAAGAGGTCACATTCACTGGTGAATGTGGTTTGTGCTAAATTTCAAGTTTCAGTAATTGGTGGATACACAGTGCATGGAGCACTTCTTAATACTGCGTTGTAGGCCATTTTCATGTCAAGCAAACTAGGGGTATTGAGTCCCTGAATTCTCCATAATGCCAAGGATGTAGTCCTTGTAGGTGTTTATTAGACTTGACCACGAGGGCCTTTTTAAGCCTAGCCATGCATCCCAAATATCTAAGTTCTAATAACTTTGGTAAGTGTAAGCATGGGCCTGGGAAACAATTTACAGGGCACCTCTGTTCATTAGACAGGTGCCAAACCCGGGATGAATTTCCAGATGTTATGTGATCCTATCTCGCCTACATTCTGTACTGATGGGTTCGGAGCCGATCCTCCGCTTCGATTCGGCACGCTATGCTATAGAGCGAAGTCTCTTATTGGCTGAGCTATTCTATATCCCGGGATGCACCACCACTACTTCCCCAGATCTCGTTTGCCGCTTACAAGCTAGGACGTGGTCTCTAACTTGGGTGAGCCAAGTGCTTTTTTTCTGAAAGTTTTTCTGTCGGGAAATTCTTTAATCTTTACCCAAAAGCTGTTTTAACAGCTATCGTTGTGTACAAGTGTGTTATTGTGAATTTTTTGTGGTACATTTGTTTGACTGGACAGGGAAAGGTTTCAGTTTAAGTTAGAGGGGCCTTCCCCTAGTTCTTTAGTGAGTCTTATTTCGGAGAGGTTCAGAGAGGTCAAGTACCTGTTTGAGTTGGAGGGTTCTTGGCCCTCCTTTTGGTGTATTTTAAGTTTCTTGGGCTTTCGCCTCAAAAAAAAAAAAAAAAAAAATTTTTTTTTTATTGTGAATCTTTGTACGTTGTGTTTTTCTCTGATATAGTGAGTAGTCTACAGGCATTGTCTAAGGAGCATAGACCCTCAGGATTTAAGAAATGCACGAGATGCAACTACAAAATGTCCATCACGGACGATCACTCATGTGTGTATTGTTTAGGCGCCAAACACCTTCAGGAGTCTTGCAGCGTGTCATGCTTTTTCCTCTAGGGTCCTCCAAGAGAGGAAGAATAAATTGATCTTTCCTTCGAAGAGGCCTTATCTTCCTCTTCCTCTCCAGCTAAAAAGAAATAGTCTGCTCCGACCAGCCCGTCAGAACTGACCACTAAGAAATCTAGGCAGGCTTCTCCATCGGCTCCACGGACTTCGGAGCCGAGGGCGGAACGGTCTGCCTCAATGCCTCCAGCCTCTACTCTGGTTTCGGAGCCGATGGCTGGGTCTTCGAGAGGCGGGTCACCATCGGCTCCACTGATTTTGGAGCCGATGAGGGTTGCCGGCTCAGACTCTTCCCCTTCGGCACCGAAGCCCTCTTCGGCACAGAGGGAAATTGCTATGGAATCTCCCTCGGCACCGATACTGAGTCTATTCGGAGCCGGTCCCCCAGTCCTTTGGAGCCGATGGAGAAGTCTGTTCGGACCCGGTCGGTCTCCTCCCGATCTTTCAAGATGTCGGATTCGGACATCGACAGGGTGCTCCTAAGACTGTTTCAGTCTCCTGTATTCCAGAAATTAGTTTCGGCTCCAGCCCATTCGGCTTCGGAGCCGATGGCCCACCCTGTAGTTCTGGTTCCTCCTACAGCCTCGGCACCGTTGGAGCCGGTGCTGGTGGAGCTGGAGGTTTTCGGGTCGGCTCCGACCCTTACTCCAACCCCGGCTCTCGAGTCTGAGTTCGGTACACGGACCTCCTTGGTCAGCCCCGGGGGACGCTTCGGGACCAATGTTTTCGGTTCCGAGCCTTCCTCTCTGTGTGTCAGCTGCGGGGGTGCAGTCTACTGTTGTGGCCCCGGGGGTTGGACCTTCTCAGGACTCTGGCAGTCCGGCCTTCAGGGCCATGAGGAGTGCTTTGGCCAAATCTTCTTTGGCTACCTCCACAGTCTCACCAGCACCTTCCCTGCACACGGAGACTGGGTCTTTTGTAGTCCCCCTGTCACTAGACAGCAGAGCCCTGGGGCCTGAGGTCACCCCCAGTGGGGTTCCCCCCCTCCTGGAGGTCCCTCTGAAGCTTCTTCGGAGGAACCCCCAAGAAAAGACTGTGCAAGAGGAAGCATGTGTACTCCCCCGATGAGTCTAACGTTGGACACCGATCTTGATGATGCGGAGGGGTCCCCTAAGTCATCCTCAGATGTCTCCTTTGCAGACATCTTGGAAGCCCTCAAACAACGAGGCGGCTGACATTCCAAACCCCCTTCCGCTGACGAGTCGGTGTTCCTAAAGGCCTTTGGGGCTCAGCCCTCCGCCTCCTGGGGGTGTCCGCCCTTTGTGCTCCTAGATTTGATCTGTCGAAGGGCGTGAGAGCATCCAGACTCTGTGGAACCGGTGCCGGCTCGCCCAAATAAATTCTTATCAGCACCCCCAGAGGAGTTTCTGACCAAAGGTGTGGCTGTAGATGCCCTGGTGGTGGCATCTGCTACACAACAAGATGTAGCAGAGGCTTCGTCTGTCCATCCTCCTAAGGAGTCTAGGAGCATGGACCGGTACGGGAAGCGCACCCTCAGTTCAGCGGCCTTTACCTTAAGGTCCCTGAACTATTTGACGCACTTCACTAGATTTCAGAGGGATCTGATCAAGGAGCTTTCAGATGCCCTCTTGGGTAACCTTCCTGAGCAGCTGGCCCAGACTGTTGGCTCTCAGTTGGCTACTCTGTCATCGATATCAAACTCGTCCATGAGGCTCATTTCATATGCAGCCGAGGGGGTGAGTAGAGCGGCGGGTATGGGTGTTGCTCTATGGAGGCAAGCCTGGCTCCGCCTGTGTCATTTTGCAGAAGCCTTTAAGTCTTCCTTTGCCGACGCTCCCTTTGATGGGTCCTCTTTGTTTGGACCAAAGATAAAGGACACATTGACCCGCTGTGAGCAAGAAGGTAAGACTTTGACTGCTGTAGGGGCATGGTTTTCCACTCCCTTTCGGCCTTACCCCAAGGCTAAAAGAGGAGGGAAAATGTGGTTCTGTAAATCACAGAAGTCTTATCCCTTGCAGCAGGACGATCCCCCTTCTAGAGGCAGAGGAGGGGGAAATTTTTCTGGAAGACGCCGTCCCAGAGGCGGCAGAGGCCCCCGCAACACTGGAGACAGAGTCCTTTCGTGGCTCTTCAACCTTCCACAATCCCTGAAGGATTGCCTGACTGTGCAGCTCCGGAGCCAGTTGGGGGTCGTTTTTCGAGGCACCTAAAAGCCTGGGAGTGTATCACTCAGAACCGATGGGTGCTTCGAATAATCGCCGGAGGTTACGCCATCCCCTTTTCACACCACCTCTGCCGTCCAGGAAAATCCCAGACCCGCCACCCAGTCAACGGGAAATCGCAGCCTTCGAAATCTCAAAGCTGCTTCAAAAAGGAGTCATCCAACCGGTCCCCGCAGATCGGATTAGGGACTTACTCAAGATTCTTTTTGGTGCCAAAGACCGGGGACTTGAGGCCCATTTTGGATCTCCGCAACCTAAATCGTTCAGTCAAGAAGTCCAAGTTCCGATTGGTCACCTTACAATCCATTCTCCCACTGCTGGAGAAAGGTGTTTGGATGTGCTCCATAGATCTCAAGGACGCCTATTATCACATCCTGTTCAGGCGTCCAGGAGATTTGCGCTTCAGCCTGGGAGACTGTAATTTTCAGGTCTGCGCACTGCCCTTTGGTCTCACCACAGCCCCCAGGGTGTTCAAATGTTTGGCTGTCGTGACTGCTCACCTGAAGGATTCCAGGTGTTTCCGTATCTGGACCACTGGCTCCTGACTGCCACCTCCAGGCGTCTACTATTGCAGAACCTAGCAGCCACCATATCACTAGGCACTTCCCTTGGAATCACCTTCAATTGGCCAAAGTCTGTGTTGCTGCCATCTCAGCGCATAAGGTTCATCGGAGTAGAGAGACTCAAACCATTTGGTTTATCTACCTACAGAAAGGATACAGATTATACAGGCTCAAGTCCGAGCCTTGCTTCTCAAATCCAAAGCCCCAACCAGGATGGTCCTGCAGCTATTGGGCTCCATGTCGGCCACTGTTCTCCTAGTCCCCTTAGCAAGATTGCATGAGAATTCTCCAGTGGCTCCTATCGACCCAGTGGTCCTTTCAGGATCTCCCTCTGTCACCTCATACGGATCACTGAAACCTGCAAACGGGACCTCGGCTGGTGTCCAATCTGGATCAGGGATGACCCTTTGTTCCACCTCCTACGGCCACATTGATGACTGACGCCTCCCAGACAGGGTGGGGGGGGGCGCATTACCTGGTCAGGTCAGTCCAAGGCAATTGGCATTCTGACGAGAGTCTCCTTCACATCAACATTCTAGAAATGAGGGCGGTGCTTCTATCTCTACAAGCTCTCCATGATTACCTCCCTCAGGGTGTAATCGCCATTCAGTCCAACATGTTAGTAGTCTGGTATCTGAACAAACAGGGAGGGACCAGATCCTACCCCCTTTGCAGAGGCCATGAGTTTGGGAATGGGCAGTGGCAACCAGATGTTTTCTGGTAGCGAATCATATCCCTGGGAGATCCAACGTGATAGCCGACAGACTAAGCAGAACTATTCTCTCTCCTCACGAGTGGTCTCTGAACGATGCAGTGGCAACTCGGATCTTCAGCAGATGGAACTCCTTGTGACCTTTTCGCAACCCCGCTGAACGCAAAGTGCAGAAAATTCTTCTCACTCCAGCTCCAGGGGAGATTCCCATGGACGCCCTAGCCCATCCTTGGCCCACCGGCTTGCTATAGCCTTCCCTCCGGTTCCCCTCCTTCCCACAGTGATCCAAAAGGCGACTCACTAAGGGAGCAAAATGATTCTAGTTGCCCCTTACTGGCCTAGTCAGGTATGGTTTCCCTATCTTCGGAAGTATGCTCTGGACAGTCCATGGTTCCTGGATCAGATCCCGGACCTATTAATTCATCAGTTGGGACAACTCCATCGGTCGCTTCACTCTTTGAAGTTAACAGCTTGGCTCCTCCTCTTCCGACTAGTCAGAAATCATACTTTAGACCCGGAAGTCATACGCATCTTATCCTCTGCCCACAAGTCTGCCACTAGGAAATTGTATACTAGCAAATGGAAGAGATTTGCTATTTGGGCTCAACTCTGGGGTCTAGATCCATCACTGTCCCGGTGTCAGAAGTCCTGAAATTTCTAACTTCCCTATTCAATCAAGGTTCTTCAGTCTCTACCATCAAGGTCCAGTTGGCAGCTATTTCCAATTTTCATGAATCTATAAACCCACCTTTGAGCAACAGATTGTGTAAAACCTTCATAAAAGGTGCTGTGCTTTTACGACCTCCCGATTTCTCATCCTGCTCCTCCGTGGGATCTCATCCTGCTCCTCCATGGGATCTCAATGTGGTTTTACGTGCCTTAACCTCCTCCCCCTTCGAACCGGCAGCAACCTGTGATTTGAAATTTCTTTCTTGGAAAACTGCCTTTCTGGTCGCGATTACTTCAGCCAGAAGGGTTTCAGAGCTTCAAGCTCTATCCGTCAGACCACCGTACCTGGTTTTTCAGAGTATCCCTCAGGCCTAACCCATTCTTTGTCCCTAAAGTTCCAGTTTTTGCCTGCAACTGTCATTAGAACTGCCAGTTTTCTTCCCAAAGTACTCAAAGCAGAATACATCTTCCACACATTGGATGTTCAGACAATTGCGATTTTATTTAGATAGGACCCAACAAACACGGAAAACAGATCAATTGTTTGTGTCCTTTTCAGACAATAAATTGGGCAAAGCAGTCACAAAGGTCACTATTGCCAAGTGGATCAGGGACTGTATTAGTCAGGCTTATTCATCTTCTAATAAAGAGCTTACAACCTCTGTCAAAGCTCACTCTACAAGAGCTATGGCTACTTCAATAGCATTCCATTCTAAGCTTGCCATTAGCGACATTTGTGCTGCGGCAACATGGTCTTCTCCACACACCTTCATTTCCCACTACAAATTGGATGTGGCATCTCGAGGGCGAGCTTCATTTGGTTCCACAGTTCTCAGGAGTGTTTTCCAGTGAGCCACCCAGGAATCAGGTGCTAGGGACGCTGTCCCATCAGTACAGAATGTAGGCGAGATAGGATCACATAACATCTTTTAGTTATGTACTTACCATAACTTTAGATGTTTGGGATCCATCTCGCCTACATTCCTAATAACCCACCCTCCTTCCCCCTGCCTTGGAGATCAGAAGAGACCGGACGGTCCGAGTACTATCGTTTCATCTTGAAACCTCTGGCAATGTTATATAAACAGTTGTGTGTGTGTGTGTGCATGAGTGCGGACAAACAAGATCTGGGGAAGTAGTGGTGGTGCATCCCGGGATATAGAATAGCTCAGCCAATAAGACTTCGCTCTATAGCATAGCGTGCAGAGTCGGAGCCGAGGATTGGCTCCGAGCCCATCAGTACAGAATGTAGGAGAGATGGATCCCAAACATCTAAAGTTATGATAAGTACATAACTAAAAGTTTCCCATCCAACTGTCCAACGTGCGCTTGAATTGGGTTAGGGAAGAACCTCTGCTTCACGTGCATGGGGAGCCTGTTCCATAGACTGGATAGTCTCTGGGATACATGCCTCTCCAGCATGTCCTATTTAAATCAAGGTAAGGTTTAAGTCTTTAGAACAGAAGTCTGGTTTGTGGATATGCAGGATGTTCATCAATGGGTCATAATTTGTATTCCATTCATTGTTGCAAATTGCAGTTCACTCATTAAGCTAAAGTCATGTATAGTTTCTCTACCTTGAGCTTGACACCATTGCTGTACCTCTACTGGATTTTTACCTCATTTGCTCTTCCTCATACAATTTTTTTTTGCTGGCGTATCGAGGATTGAAGCCACTAAATTACATGTATTTGATTTTCAGACTTCATATCCTTCAGAAAATGCATGCCAACACAACCTATTCTATTTAAGATTGTAAGAGCAATATTTAAAATCTATCCCTGTCTTTGGGCTGTTGTCCCCCTATTGTTATGCTTTGTCCAGGTTTTCTGTGCCAAGAGGTTGAGAGCTATGGTTATTTACTGACCGCTAGAACTACTTGACAGCTGGTAAGGAGGTGTGGTCTTTGTATCCATGTACTAAACTTCTGCTCAGCCAGAGTAGAACATGTTGCCATAGTTGGTCACATTGAACTAGTTGTAATGAAAGCTGTCCAGAAGATGGCTTCACCCACTCTTGTGGAAGACTGGACTTTAGCTTCCTAGTCGGTCCTCTGTAATAGTGACAACCTTGAGGGGACTGTCAAAACTCTGCCTCAGTCCTTGAGCCTACCCTAGATAACTGAGCTTTCCTATACAAGGACTTTATCCAGTCTTGTTTGGTTTGCCCCACACTTCAGTCAACATTATTGGGGCCTCCCCAGGAGGCTTTCCTTATCTGAAGCTTCACTTGATGGCTGTAGGTGGTTTAGGGTATTGAACTTTTTTTTTACAAACTACAGAATTAAACTACAGAATTGCTTGAGCTTGTCCTGGGTATAAGGATACTTTAGTACTTTCCAGTAAAGGCACGGTTTGTTCTCCTCAAACTTTCTAATAAAGGCACTGTTGTCTGTTCCCCTCAACAAATCAAAAAAAAATGACCAAGCTCAATGTTTGGCCCTTTAGTTTTGCCGTTTGCATTAGATACTTCATCTAGTTTAAATGTGATATTTAGGGGACAACCTTTCCAAATTTGAATACTCAAAATGGTGATCAGACTACCTGGTGCAGAAAATATGCTATAAAGCAGTGGAGCTTGTTTACTGAGAGGAAACTACCAAATGTTAAGTTGTCTATCTCGCCTTCATTCTTGCTGGATGGGTTCGGAGCCGACCTCGGCTCCGACTCGGCCACTCTAAAAGCTCGAGAGTTGGTTCCACTGCTCGAGGCTCCTATATCCCACAATGCTAGGCGAGAGTTACCTCAGATCTCGTTTGCCGCTACAGCTTCGAGGTTGGTTTTTCTACCGGTTCTTGGTGAGTAACTTTTCTTGTTGAAATTAGTCTTTCAAAACCCCTTTAATTTTAATATATTTACTTAATTCCCTTAGTTTAGAGTAAATATTATCCCTTCTAAAAATTTCCGTTTTTTCCCTCAAGAACCTTAGGTTCTTCCTTGGGCCTACAGGCCTTTCCTTCCCTAGTGGAGTGTGTGTGTTTTATTTTATTTTAAAATCCTAGTTACTGGTTTTATTATATTTTAACTTGACAGGGTGTAACTAGTGTGTTTGTGTGTGTGTTTGTGTACACCTGTTCAAAAGAAAAAAATGTCTAAAGAAGCAAAGGTCTCGATTCAAGAAGTGTGATGCGTGCTGTCAGAAAATGTCTCTGACAGACGCTCACACTTCTTGTGTCTACTGTCTGGGGCCTTTGCACCTGCAGGACTCCTGTGCTGTGTGCCATGGCTTCAGCCCCAGGGTCCTGCAGGAAAGAAAGAATAAATTGATTCTCAGAGGCTTACTCAAGCCAGAGGATTCCCTGTCTTTCAACAGGGAAGCCCTCGAAGGCATCTAGGTCTTCGGCTCCGGCAACTGAGCCGAGACCTAAGGTTTCTCAACCTCTGCCTTCATCGGCTCTGGCTGGAGCCGATAAGTCTCAGTCCACAGTTTCTGTGGCCCCCTCGGCTCCGGCCGGAGCCGAGGTAGTAGAAGTTCCCGTGTCGGCTCCGACCAGACCTTCGGAGCAGACAACTAGGAAGAGGTCCAGGTCACCATCTCTTGGTTCCGTTCATTCTGCTCCAGGATCTCCCCTGCTGTCTGAACGGAGCCAAAGATCTCACTCCTCTAGGTCATCGAGGCTGTCGGATCATGACCTTCAGAGGGTAGTGAGTCGACTACTTAAGTCCGAGGCACTGGCCCAGATGCTTCAGAGCCCGACTCATCAGTCGATGCCTGCCCCGGTCCATCAACATATTCCTCCTTCGACTCTCTTGAGCTCTGAGCCGGGTCGTGTCGGAACCGAGACTGATAGCGTCGGAGCCGATACAACTGTCTTCGGCTCCCGTCGTCGGCTCCGTTTTCTTCCTTGGAAGAATCTCGGCGCCGGACTTCCCTCGTCGGCTCCGAGGGGGTGAGTGGCATCGGACCCTTGTCCGACCCCCCTCTCCCTCTCGGTGCTTCGGCGCTGGTGAGTTCGGCTCCGACATCGGCCTCTGAGCCATCACTGTCGGGTGCCGAGGGGGGTTCTTAGCTTCTCGGAGCGGGGACCTCTGGCTCTGCCTGACAGGGGTGCATTTGAGGTCATGCGGAGTGTGTTAGAGCCTGGCTCTACTCCACAGTCGGCTCCGTCCGCCCCTCCCTCTATGGTGCCTCAGGCTAAGTCGACTCACTCCCTCATCCCGGACCGCAGAGAGCCAGCTCCTCAGGAACCACCTGTGGGGATTTCATCCTCTTCCGAGGCCTCTCCTGATTTGGCAGAAGAGCCCCCTCGGAAGAGGAAGTTTAAGAGGAAACACATTGACTCACCTGAGTCCATCACGTCAGACACAGATTTGGATGATTCTGAGGGTTCCCCCCGTTCCCCTTCTGAAGATGTCTCATTTGCAGACATTCTGGAGATCCTGAAACAGAGGGGAAATTGGCCAGCCCTCAACCCTTCGGAGGACGAATCTGTGTATCTTGAGGCGTTGGCTCGTCCTTCCACCTCCTGGGTGTCCCCCTTGACCCCTCATGCAGGTGGTTGCTAAGAAGGCATGGACTGCTACTGATTCAGTGGACCCCACTCCCAGGAGACCCTCCAAGTTCATAACAGCTCCAGCAGACAAACAGTTTTTAACAAAAGGAGTTTCTGTGGATGCTATGGTGGTAGCTGCTGCCACTAAGAAGGAGCTAGCTGATCCTTCAGTACCTGTCCATCCACCTAACAAGGAATCTAGGTCCATGGATAGGTACGGGAAGCGGATGTTCTCGTCAGCGACATTTACCATGCGTTCGCTGAACTACCTGTGCCATTTTACTCGTCTTCAAAGGGACTTGATCAAGGAAGCGAGTGAAATGTTAAAGGACCCTACAGCTGCGGGTTTCCAAGATAAGATGAACACGCAGCTGGCTACCCTTAACTCCATATCCAACTCCTCCATGCGCCTCCTTTCTTACGCGGCTGATGGAGCGAGCAGAGCCGCAGGGACAGGAGTGGCCTTACGTAGGCATGCCTGGATGCGGCTATGCAATTTTGCGGACCCCTTCAAGACGTCTTTCACGAACTCCCCGTTTGATGGATCATCCCTCTTTGGTCCTCAAGTGAAAGAAACCTTGACTAGGTGCGAGACTGATGGCAAGACCCTTTCTGCCGTCGGAGTCCGTTTTTCTACTCCTTCCAGGCCTTACCCCAAAGGCCAGAAGGGTGGAAAGATGTGGTTCCGTAAACAATCTCAAGGGACTTCGCCTGACGCACAGTCGTTTCCCCGCCAGAGGCAGAGGCGGGAATAACAATGGTAGACGTCGCCCTAGGGGCAGGGGAGGTCCGCAGAACCAGGGCAATCGGGAAGCCTTCCCCGACAAGCCCTTTCAGCATCCCTGAGGTGTTGCCAGACTGCCCATCTTCGGAGGCAGTCGGGGAAGATTGTCACTGTACCCAGAAGCCTGGCTATCCCTGACTCAAGACAAATGGGTACAGTCCATCATTTCCGAAGGCTATTCTATCCCCTTTCTTCGCTTTCCAAATCAGTCAAAAATCCCTTCCAGATGTTCCACCCGCTCAAAGGGATCTAGCAGTTTTGGAGATTTCAAAACTGCTTGCAAGAAGAGCAATTCAGCCAGTTCCAGCAGACCAGCAAGGATCCGGAGTCTACTCAAGGTTCTTTTTAGTTCCAAAGAAAACAGGGGACTGGAGACCAATTTTGGATCTCAGTGTCTTGAAGAGATCAGTCAAGAAAACAAGATTTCGGATGGTCACGCTGCAATCCATCCTTCCCCTTTTGGGCAAAGGAAACTGGATGTGCTCTATAGACCTTCGGGATGCGTACTATCACATAAAAATGAACAGACGCTCCAGAAGATTCCTCCGCTTCAGGCTGGGAACCAGTCATTTTCAGTTCAGGGCCCTGCCCTTTGGTCTCACCACTGCCCCCCGGGTGTTTACCAAATGCATGGCAGTGGTAGCTTCTCACCTGAGACTACAAGGATTCCAGGTGTTTCCATATTTGGACGACTGGCTCCTCACAGCTCCCACCAAGCATCTCCTTCTGATGGCCAGAGATTACACTTCGCGTTTGTCAAGCTGGGTATTTCAATAAATTGCGAAAAGTCTGTTTTGTCGCCTTGTCGTACTATTACTTACATAGGCGCAAATCGAGATACAATAAACATGTCTGCAAGACTAACACATCAGAGAATATCAGACATTCACAAATTGGTATCACTCCTTTTCAACAACAACAGAATCAAAGCCAGGTTAGTTCTGAAGGTGTTGGGAATTATGGCAGCGGCCATACCTCTGCTTCCATTAGCCAGATACCACATGCGGATCCTTCAATGGATGCTCTTTACTCAATGGTCATACCAGCAACTTCCTATGTCTCACACCATTATGATCACGCAAGCGTGCAAGAATCATCTCATGTGGTGGATGTCTTCCCCCCAGCTCTTGTCGGGAAGACCCTTTGTTCCACCTCCTCCGGTTGCTACTCTGACAACGGATGCCTCCCTGATCGGGTGGGGGGGGCATTATCAGGGCAGGACGGTCCAAGGCACATGGCAACCAAACTAATGCCACTTGCACATAAATGTTCTGGAGATGAGAGCAGTGCTTTTAGCGTTGCAAGCCCTTCAAGACTCTCTTCCCTTGGGAACGATTGCAATCCAGACAGACAATATGTCTGTAGTGTGGTACATCAACAAACAAGGCGGAACCAGATCATACCCCCTGTGTCGAGAAGCACTCAGACTGTGGCAATGGGCGATTTCTTCTCAGCGGTTTCTGATAGCAACGCACATCCCGGAAGTCCAATCAAATTGGACAAGTTGAGCAGAGCTATACTCATGCCTCACGAGTGGTCTCTGAAAGACTCTGTAGTGAGAGAAATTTTTCTCAAGTGGGGTCAGCCTTGCTGCGATCTTTTTGCTACTCCCCAAAACAGCAAGTGCAGAGAATATTTCACTCTATTCCCTTTACCAGGCCAACCCAGCAGAGACGCTCTAGTCCAAGTTTGGCCCCGGGGACTTCTGTATGCATTTCCTCCTTTCCCACTGATCTCTCAAGTAATACAGAAAGCTATCGCTCAGAAGGCCTCATTGATCCTCATTGCTCCTTACTGGCCTCGACAAGTGTGGTTCCCCTTTCTACATTTTCTCTTGGAGCGACCGTGGAATCTAGACCTAGTTCCAGATCTTTTGATCCATCAGTCGGGTCAGTTTCATCGCTCCCTCCCCTCTCTGAACCTCACTGCTTGGTTCCTCCAGTTCCAACCTTAGCCAGGCTTCCTCAATTATCTCACTCTGTTAGAGATATTTTGATAGCTTCCCATAAATCTTCCACTCGAAAGATTTATTTAAGTGGAAATGCTTCACATATTGGGCTCAAGGAAAGGACATGGATCCTTTCACTGCTTCCATCCAACTAGTTCTTGATTTTCTAGCTGAACTCTTCCATGCAGGTTCATCTCCCTCTACACTTAAAGTTCAATTGGCAGCTATTTCTAATTTTCATGTGGGTATTTCTGAATCTGCCTTTTTGAAAGGTTTTTCTTCTCAGACCTCCTATAAGAAATCCTCCTCCTTGGGACCTAAATTTAGTTCTTGCTTCTTTGATTCTACCCCCTTTCGAACCTGCAGTCTCCTGCTCTTTAAAATTATTATCATGGAAAACTCTTTTTCTGGTAGCTATCACATCAGCTAGAAGAGTTTCAGAGCTTCAAGCACTCAGCTGTCGCCCTCCTTATCTTTTGTTTCATAAGGACAGAGTATCCTTACGAACTAACCCGTCCTTTTTGCCTAAGGTGGTCTCTACGTCAAATCTAAATCAAAGCATTGATCTACCTGTCTTTTTTCCAGAATACTCCAATAGGTCTGAACAAAAATTACACTGCCTGGATGTTCACAGTCAATTGAGGTACTACTTGGATAGAACAAAACAGTTCAGAAAATCTGATCAGCTGTTTGTCTCCTATGCGGAAAGCAGAAAGGGACTTTCAGTTTCAAAGGTATCATTATCCAGATGGCTAACATCTTTGATTTCCCTTGTATATGAAATTAGACATCAAAAGCTGCCTAATAAACCTAAGGCCCATTCCACCAGAGCTTTGGCTACTTCTTTAGCCTTCCAAGACAGACTGCCTATTGACACCATTTGTGCAGCGGCTACTTGGGCTACTCCTCACACTTTCATTTCTCATAAGTTGGATTTAGCTTCTAGGCATAGAGCTAACTTTGGTTCCACTGTTCTCAGGAGTCTGTTCCGTTAGGCCACCCGGGACAAGGTGCTAGGGACGCGGTCCCATCCAGCAAGAATGAAGGAGAGATAGACAACTTAACATATAGAAGTTATGTTCTTACCATAACGTTCCATGTTAGTTGTCTTCTCGCCTTCTTGCGTCCCACCGTCCTTCCCCCTGGCCTGGACAGACCTAGAGGAGTTCTGATTGTGACCTCTCTTTCTACCACCTCTTTCTTAGACATATGCTGTTGTGCATATTTCCTGGTGCAGGATGTAGGTCACCCTTCTTTCTTCCTGTTAGAGGTGGACTCTGTTTTACAGTTATTCTGTTACTATTATAAGCTGGGGTTAGCTTACAAACGAGATCTGAGGTAACTCTCGCCTAGCATTGTGGGATATAAGGGGAGCCTCGAGCCGGTGGAACCAACTCTCTAGCTTTTAGAGTGGCCGAGTCGGAGCCGAGGTCGGCTCCGAACCCATCCAGCAAGAAGGAGAGAAGAAGACAACTAACATGGAACGTTATGGTAAGAACATAACTTTTATTTATCAATCCTGCAGTTTTTTCCAAGAATGGGTGACTTGTTTATAGATTGTCTGACTTGTCAGCCAGTATTGGTGAGTTTGGAGTTGCCGAATGAGCTTATAGTTGTAGGGCTTCATCCATGTAATCAGCAACAGTAACCGGTAGCCTGGTCTGAGGGTGAAATGGTTCATTTTATCTGAGCTTGTACATCTTGTGTGCATATGATTTTAAGATGAGGCAATGGAATGGCTACTTGTGAAATTCATAAATGTTCTTCGTGTTTCACTGTTGCAGTCATCACACTTGGCTTATCCTTGGGTTGTCCTTCCAGGGGGTAGCCCTGTCTGCCCTAATACCAGAGGCTTAGTATTTCTCCATTTGTTGCTGTCACTCCAGGACTGACGTCAGGACATCTGTATAAAATCAGGCAGCCAACGCCATTACATCAGTCTTGCCGAGGAGCCCAGAAGCAGCTCGCACGAGTGCCAGTCGGCTGCTACCAGAGTTTTTCCAAATTCTCTCCTGTGGAAAGCAAATGCCACACAGACTTCCTTCTTACTGAATCACCTGTTTAGGCTCAGACCACGACGTCCCTCACTGTTGCTTTTGAGCTTTGTTCAACGCTCTTATTGTATCTAGATATTTTCGCTCAGTCCCCTAATTCTGATATGGTTTTGGTAAGCCATTAGACTATCCTTACTTTTTTAGATCAGTAAAGACAGATTGCACAGGTCCAACACCGCCACATATGCTTCCGTTAAGCTAGTAGTAGTTTTCCAGTCCTCAGGTGCAATACCTTTCGCATCTTTCTACAACTACCAAATTTCTAAGGCCCTGGGTACGAACTATGGCCAAAGACCCAAACTCTGGGACCAGCTTCCTTGCCTCAATCTCAAAAGCTTGAAATGGCAGAAGACTTTATGCTTATTAGGAGAGGTCAGGCTACCCCTTCCAAAAGGGACTTGTCCCTAGTTTTATCTGAACAGGAGTCCGATGACTGATGCTTCTGAATATGAAGATATGCAACCTCTGAGGATTCTGGTGCAGATGAATCCATTCCTTCTGCCTCTCCACCAGAATTTTCATTTGGTGACTCCCTTCATACCTTAAGGGAATACTTCCAATGGGAATGTCTTTGCTATCCCAGTCGAGACTCTGGGAATTAGATTTACCACATCACAGGCCGTAAGCTGTTCCTCCTGTCCTGGATGTTTGTTTTCATGGAATCCAGTTTGACTCATGCTCCCAGGAAACCTGACTGGTACTAGAGTCCCTTATTCTCACATTTCTTCAAAAATCTTACTGCTGACCCAGAGGTAATCTCAAGGACCTAAGGGAATTGAAGCAACCTTAGCTAAGAATCCCACCCCCTCCGGGGATTCCCGAGCTTTAGATAAATGGGATAAAAAGGTTACACCTGTTCTACTCTTGCTATCGGAGCACTAAATTGTCAGTTCCACATGTTGAAATATCAGCAGCTTACCATGGAACTCAATCTTTCCTGTTTGTGCAGAAAATAAAGAATTGCTTATGCATTCTGCAAGCCAAGTTACCAAGCACCCCTTGCAATGTGACTTAAACGCCCTAGAAGCATCTTGCAGGGCAGTAGTCGCTGGTTCTGTCCTTAGAAGGCATGCTTGGCTTCAGTAACAGACCTTGCCAGACCGTTCCAAATCAAAATTATTGCAGGCACCATTGAACAAAGGCAATTTGTTTGGCACCAAGGCAGAAGGTCTTAAAGATGGAAGAAAAAGCTAAATCTATGCAGACAGTAAAGACTTTTTTTTATATATACAGGTCCAGCCTCCCAGGTTCAGTAGGCATTGCCCCTCAAACACTGGTCCTTTCCAGTCCCCTCTAGGCCAGCCCAGATGCAGGGGAAGCAGACCTCGTGACAACAGACCCAGGGAATGCAGAGATCTAAGCAATGGAGTTCTTCCTCTACAAAGTGTTAAGCCACCCCCTTATGGTAAGAACTCGCAGTGACTTTATACCTCCACCCCTTACCTCTGCCCACCTGCTTGTGCCCCTAGGAGGAAAATTCCCCCATGCAAACTGGGTCTCATCACCAACAACCGATGGGTCCTCAAAATAGTGTCCCAGGGATACATGGGTCCTCAAAATAGTGTCCCAGGGATACAAACTTTATTTCCACACTCCCAACCACAAGTGTTCCCAGATTTTCTCCAAGCCGGTGGGCAGAGGCCAAAAAGGTAAGTCCTTTTCCCTGCTCTCCATGAGGGCAATACATGTTCCTGCAGACAGGTAGGCAAAGGTTTATTCCAGACTCTTCCTAGTACCCAGAAAAGAGGTATCTACACATTCCAGTTGAGGAATTTTGCAGGAAATATCTAGGTTTCGGGGCAGGATCTATGCACTTTCAGTTCTCTGCACTTCCTTTGGCTTATCCACTGCTCCCAGATTTTCACTAAATGCCTTGCTACTGCCATGGCTTTTTGCAGGCAAAGAAATATTCAAATTTACCCCTTAGACAATTGCCTGATTCAGGCAGACAGTCAGGAAAAGCTGTTGCAGCACCGACCTCCCTGGGGTACACCAATGAAAAGAAATCAAAACTAGTACCCGCACTTGTATTCGTGGGAGCAAGCCTGGACACAGCATCCCAGATGGCATTCCTTATTCCAGAAAAACAAGCCTACCTGACGGGCTACTTCTCTCCGCTAGCCACCAGAACCCAGTTATCCACAAGGAAAATCCTGCAGGCTGTAGGGTTCATGGCCTCCTGCATTCTACTCATTCCATATGCCAGACTGCATATGAGGAAACTACAAAAGTACCTAAAAAGCCTTTGGTGTCAACACTCCCTGGAAACTCGTACCAATAATACCCTGTCTAATTTTTTTTGGTGGGCAGCAGCATGCAACCACAACAAGGGACTTCCCTTCTCACAACCCCATGCTGCCCAGACCATCACCACAGATCCAGACTACGCCTGGGTTGCACACCTGGACGGCAGGTGCATTGAGGGCCATTGGACCCCAAATCAATAAATTTGTATATCAAATCAACAATCGGGGGAGCTTGCTCGCCATGACCCTTTGGCGCACAGCCTCAGCCATGCAACTACACCTACTAGCACAATATCTCCCAGTATCACTAAAGTCTCTGGCAGACAACTTGAGCAGAAACCTGCTAAACCCACACGAGTGGCAGCTACACCACAGACCCTTCACCCTTGTAACCCAGAAATGGGGCACCCTGAAGATGGATCTTTGCCTCCACTCCAATCAGCTCAGCAAATTCTGCACCAGGGAACCTCGCAGCAAGGCCTGGAAAATGGATGCTCTAACCTTCTAGTGGGTAAATCTGTTTATGCATTCCCCCCCATCACTCATTTCAAGGGTACTGCTCAAAATAAGGGAGGAAAAACAGAGGGCAGCCCTGATTGCCCCAGACTAGCCACACCAGCACTGGTGTACCCATTGCTGCACATGCCTACACATGACCCACCCAGAAGAATGGAGAATTCTTGCATCCCCAATTGCAGACCCTCAGCCTGGCTTATTCCCTGACCTGTCCTCAAACTGCCAACCTAAGCAAACAAGTTCTAGATGTGATGTGCGAGGCCTGACGCCCCAGCACTAGAAAATCCTGTGCTGACAAGTGGAAAAGGTTTTGCACCTGGATCCAGGCTAAGGGAGCTGAAGCAGCACAGCCCCCCCCCCCTACCTTGCATCCTGGATTACCTAGCAGACCTACTACACAGGGGTCTGTCCTATTAAAATTAATGCCTCTGCCATCTCTGCTCATTTCAGCACAGAGCCACCTCTCTCCTCACACCCTCAGTCCCTAGTAGGGGCTAACAAGGCCACCCAGAGGAGCTCCAAACCCAGCTTGGGACCTTAACTTTGCGTTGGAAAAGCCCCCCCCCTTGAACCTGCAGCAGAGTTAAAATTCCTCTTGGAAAAACAGCTTTGCATCTAGCAGTCACTTCAGCTAGAAGTTTCAGAGCTACAAGCACTCAAGGCTGTAGAGCCCTTCATCATTCCATGCTGACAGGGTCTCCCTCAGAACTAACCCCTCCATGCCTAAAGTGTTTAGTGTGGCTCTCAACCAATCCATTCATTTGCCCACCTTTTTCCCCTAACCCACAAAACAAGGGGGAAAGAATTCTGCACTCTAGATGTGCATAGACAGCTCAGCTTCTATCTGGGTCGGACCAAATCCTTTAGAAAAACTGACCAATTGCTAGTCAGCTTTGCAAGGCCATATCCAAACCTCATAAATAGCACACTTCATCCATTTCTGCTACAAACAGCATGGGAAACCACCCCCAAAGGTGGTTGGGACACATTCCACCAGGGCAACTCCACTTCTGCAGCTTTTCTCAGGGGGCCCACCAGGGACATCTGGAAGCTGAAACGTGGTATTCTGTTCATACCTTCAAGCATTACCACCTGCCTATCTTCAAATCCAGGGCAGGGTGTGCCACAGTGATCTTGCAGGGGCACCCTAGCCAGCCCCCAGGCTTCTTGACTGCTTCTGGCCTTTTTATTCGGCTTTGGGAATCGGCTCAAGTGTGACCAACAGTCAAACACTAACGTAGCTGTGTACACTTAACATGCATGTAGATGTTTGAGAGTATTCACTGTTGCAGTCCTGGTCCCCCCCATCCCCCTCATCTCTGTTCCTTTCTCCTTGCAGAGAATTTGGTATTTACTTTCTATTGGTTGTCTTCCACCATAACCTAGATTCCTATTTGGGGGCTCCTGACAGTTTGGGCAAGAAACTGATGGCGTCAGCTGCCATTTTTTTTATACTACTGCAGTCAGTCCTAGTGACTGCAACCAGAGAAATATTAAGCCTCTGGTATTTGGGCCAACTGAGGGCTACCCCTGGCAGGATAAGTGTGGTGACTGCAACAGTGAATAACACTCTAACATCTACATTTATAAGTGTACACAACTGTACTTTTTGTTTTGATATGATTTTAGGGCTTAATTTAGCATGAAATTTTGTAACAAGACTGGTTGTCTATTGGGCCTTCATTATTTGAGTAATCAGAATAAAATTTTGTTTTCCAGACATTGGAACGCTCTTACCTGCTCAAGATTAATGGGAAAGGTAAGTACTATTAGTTTCTATATGTATAACAGAGTTTTGAGTTTAAGCTAGTCAACACTGCTTTATGGCTCTTGATTTTTGTAGTATACACAGTATAATTGTGGATCTGAAAGTGGGTGTCTGTTTCGGGTGCATTGCACTGATGTTCTTCATGTTTCACTGTTGCAGTCATAACTGTAGGGTACTCCTGCCGGCAGGCAGCCCGAGGTTGGCCAGAGTATCAGTCTGGGTCCGGCATCGGCTGTTTCAACCAGAACCCTGATGTCAGAGCGCATGGGTATAAAACTGACAGCCGACGCCATCTTCTCCAGTCTTTCTTGCCGTGCGGTGCAAAGCAGTTCGCTAGTTTGGCGTTTTCAAGACAACATGGTGTGATTGTCGTCGGTCCGAAGTTTTCTACTTTTCTCAAAGCTAAGTACCCCGTTGGGGAAACTTTTTTCTTGCTCCTCCGATGTCAGAAAAAGTTAATTGTGTATCGTGTGGAAAACAAATACCTCATAAAGATTTCCACTCTTACTGTCTACCTTGCTTAGGCCCTGACCACGACGTTTCTTGTCTGTTCTGTGCCAGGTTTAATTCTCACACTATCAAGCGCAGGTACGATTGGGCCTTGAATTACTTCGGTAGACTAATTATAGAATGTCGTCAGATACTTTACCGACTACTGGATTACAGAAGAAGCGCAAAGACAAGGACAGGCCTCCGAGGTCCAAACAGGATACTTTGCAGCCGGAGCCAGCTTCGGGTTCGGCGGTAGTCAGTGAGGCGCTTTTGCAGCCCCTGTCTGCCACTTCAGAACCGATGGCAGACACGGACTCACATGGTGAGCCAACTAGGCCTAGTAATTTGTCTGCTGCAGGACCTTCGGACGTCACTCCTTCAGATGGGTCTGGAACTGCTGTGCAGGTACCGGCTACTGAGGGGGTCTTCAGGCCTTCACACATTACTATTTCCACAATTTCCACAAAGACCAAAGCTAAGAGACTCCTGTTAAACCCAGACTTTCTGCTCAAGCTTCTTCGGATTCAACTCCTAGGACTCGGAAGCAATTACTTCGGATGGCTGAGGATTTATTAACTATGATTAGGGGCTCTCACCCTCCTCCTGACAAAAGGCCTAGACAGGATATCCCTTATGATTCCTCTGATCAGGCTTCTGTATCTTCTGTCTGTTCCTCTGATCAGGATTACTCTTTTCCTCCATATGAGGATTCAGATGCAGAGGACTCTGTTCCCTCTGCCTCTACCCCTGAAGATTTCTCTTTTTGGGAAACCTTGCTTGAGATGAGGGAGCATTTTCATTGGTAAGGTCAGGATTATTCTGCTTCCAAAAAGACTTGGGGAATTTCTTCTCCCTCAGCACAGGCCTTTAGCTATTCCTCCTGTACTTGACATTGTGGATGATGCCTTCTCTGAAGCTAACTTGAATCCGGATTCCATGCCGCCTGCTCCTTCTAAGCCTGATAGATTTTACAGGGTCCCTGATTCCCATCAATTCTTATTAAAGAACCCTTCTACTGATCCTGAAACCATTTTGCAGGGTTCCAAGGCTGCTAAGGCCGCCTCCTCTAAGAATCCTATCCCCTCTGAAAAGGATTCTCGTGCCTTTGACTGGTGGGGCAAAAAGGTTTATACTTCAGCTACCCTTTCTATTAGAGCTTTAAATTGCCAGTTTCACATCAACAGTTTCTTTTATCTATTTTAAAACAAAGGATTTCTTCCTTTCCTGCATGTGCTGAGGACAAGGAATTACAGAATGTGTTGCATGCTACTGAACAAGTTAGCAAACAGTTTGCATTGTGGTTTTGATGCCTTAGAGGCTTCTTGCAGGGCAGCTGCCTCTGGTACTGTTATCAGGAGACCTGCTTGGCTTCGTGAGCAGAATTTACCTGAACAAGTTAAGGCAAAATTGCTAGATGCCCCTGTTCAGCATGATGTCTTATTTGGGTCTAAGGCTGAGGAGGTTATTAAAAAGATGGAAGAAAAAGCCAAGTCTATGCAGACTGTAAAAGATTTCTTGCAAGTACAGCCTCGAAGATTTTCCAGAAATTGGCCCACCAAAAATTGGTCTTTTCCCTCCTCTGACAGGCCTCAAAGGGGAAGATATAGACGCTCCAGAGGTCGGGCTCAGGCCTCTTACAGATCTAGACAGTGGACTGCTTCACCTAGAAGGGGAGAAGACGGATCTCAAACGCATTGAAAGAAGACTCAATGACTCCCTCTGTTGGGCTTCAGGTCCTCATTCCCTGGATGCCCCTCTCGGAGGAAAACTTTCTCTTACCAAAATTGGACTCTCATTACCCAGGACAAATGGGTGTTAGACGTGATTTTGAAAGGTTACAGATTCCACTTTCACACTCTGCCAAGGCCTTCCGGCTGGCCAGATCTGCCAAAACATCAATGGACAGAGGCCTTTAAATCAAGTGGATGCTTTATTGGCCTTAAGAGCCATAGAACCTGTTCCACCTCTAGAGGTGGGGAAAGGTTTTTACTCAAGATTTTTTCTGGTCCCAAGAAAACAAAACTCCTGGAGACCTATTCTGGACCTCTCAATATTTAACACTTTTTTGGAAATTCCAAAATTCAAGATGCTTACACTTCAACTTCTTCCAATGCTCTCTCAAGATGCTTGGATGGTGACATTGGACTTAAGAGGCTTACTTACACATCCCCATAAGGCAACATTGCAGAAAGTACCTCAGATTCAAGGCAGGCTCGAGACACTTCCAATTCTCTGTACTGCCATTTGGCTTGTCTACTGCGGCCCAGAGTTTTTACCAAATGCCTGGCTCCAGTAGTGGCTTACTGCAGACTTCAGGGGATTCAGATTTACCCCCATCTGGACGACTGTTTAATTCAGGCAGACAGCAAAGACCTTCTACTTCAACACCTACATTTTGTTCAACGTCTTCTACTACTGGGATTCTCAGTGAACACAAGTCACATTTGATTCCTTCTCAACGAATGACCTTCTTGGGAGCTCTTTTGGACACAAGTTTACAGAAGGCCTTTCTCACTCCAGAAAAACAGTTACAGCTGGCTTCAGTCTTCAAGACCTTGGCAGCATTTGCTCAGCTCACTGCAAGGAAATTCCTGCAGGCTCTGGGCTACATGGCCTCTTGCATCCTGTTGATTCCAAATGTGAGGCTTCACATGAGGAAACTTCAATGGTACCTAAAGTGTATGGTCTCAACATTGCCACAGTCTGGATACAATGATTCCACTGATTCCCTGCCTCCAGAAGGAATTCCTTTGGTGGTCCAGGGCGTGTGTTTTGAACGAAGGCAAGCCCTTTCATCTGCAACTTACTCAGATCATAACCGCGGACACCTCTTATGCATGGGGAGCTCATTTTCTAGACAAATGCCAACAGGGTTCTTGGACAAACACCTTCTGTGGCACATCAACTTGAAAGAAATGTTAGCAGTCCAAAATGCTCTTCTAGCCTTCCAGACTCTTTTGAAGCCAGGACCTCTGCTAATTCGAACAGACAATACCACAGTCATGTGGTACATAAACAAGCAAGGGGGCTCTCACTCTTACCCCCCTTTGCAGACTTGCCATGATCTTATGGGATACAGCCCTAAATTTGAATTTGGATCTTCAGGCACAATTCATTCCAGGAAAACAAAATCTCTTAGCAGACAGCTTAAGCAGAAACATTTTGGATCCTCACGAATGGATGTTGGACCCCAACTTATTCAGCAAGATAACTGCAGTTTGGGGCTGTCCTCGGATCTGTTTGCATCCCATCTCAACCATCAGTTGCCTCTCTTTTGCACCAGGTCCTTCCACAAGACAGCTTGGAAAGTGGATGCCCTGTCCTTCAGCTGGAGGAATCTTTTGGGATATGCCTTCCCTCCTCTTCTGCCTCTGGTATTGCTAAAGATAAAGCTAGACAAACCCAGACTGATCATTTTGATGGCTCCAAAATTGGCCTCGTCAGTTTTGGTACCCTACTCTACTGCACCTTTCCTCTGCCCCTCCTTGGAGTCTTCCTCTGACCCATTCTCTACTGTCCCAGCATCAGGGTCAGGTACTTCACTCTCAAATCAAGACTGTCTAGCAGCTTGGCTCGTCAAAGGCAACCGATTCCTTCTCTTCCTAAACAAGTTTTGGATGTTCTTTTGGAAGCTAGGCGTCCTAGTACAAGGAAATCATATGCTTCTAAATGGAAAAGATTTTGTATTTGGATGCAGGATCGTGGCTCTGATCCTTTACTACCTGATATCTCATCTATTTTACTTTATCTCAGACCTTTTGATTAAAGGTCTTTCATTTTCTTCCATTAAAATTCATGTTCTGCTATTTCAACACCTCAGTTGTGATCCTCCCATTTTTTCCCACCAGTTGGTCAGACAATTTCTGAGAGGAGCTAAGAATTTAAAACCACCTAGAACTCCTCCTGTCCCTCCTTGGGATCTCAACTGTCTTGGAAAAGCTTTTGCCCTCCTTTTGAGCCTGCTGCTTCTGCGGACATTAAGTTCTCGTCCTGGAAGACTGCTATCTTGCTGGCCTTGACTTCTGCCAGAAGGGTGTCTGAGTTACAAGCCCTCATGGCCGTGGAACCATACCTCATTTTCCATCAGGACAGAGTTTCCTTGAGGACCAGTCCTACGTTTATGCCTAAGGTTGTTTCTAGAGTGGCTCTAAATCGGACCATTCACCTTCCTACCTTTTTTCCAAAACCCCAAAATAGGGGGGAAAGGATTTTGCATTCATTGGACGTACACAGGCAACTATGTTTTTACCTGGACAAAACTAAGTTTCAGAAAATCGGATCAATTGCTTATTTCTTTTGCTTCCAGTTCTCTTGGTAAAGCCATTTCTAAGCAAGCTATTTCCAAATGGATTGCTCATGGAATAAGATATTGTTATATGGAAAACAGATTCCAGGTACTGTCAGGACTCATTCTACTAGAGCAGCTGCCACTTCAGCAGCCTCTCTCTCAGGAGTTTCTACCAAGGACATTCTGGAGGCTGCCACTTGGAGTTCTGTGCATACTTTTTTCCCAAGCACTATAACCTCCCTTTGTACTCTAAGTCTAGGGCAGGCTTTGCCTCTGCTGTTTAGCAGGGTCTTCTAGCTGCTCCTACATAACCTCCTCCCGTATTCTCAGCTTTGGGATTCTACCCTACAGTTACGACTGCAACAGTGAAACACGAACATAGTACAGTTGTGTATACCTACCATAAATGTAGATGTTAGTGTCTTCACTGTTGCAGTTGGTGTTTCCCTCCCTCCAGACCCCTCTTGTTTCAATTTGCTTACCGTGTTCCTTTTCCACTACCTTTCTGGTGTATTTGTGTTTCCCTTGGGACACCTTTTGGTTTTATGGGGGCTTCTGACATCAGGGGCAAGAAAGGCTGGGGAAGATGGCGTCGGCTGTCAGTTTTATACCCATGCGCTCTGACGTCAGGGTTCTGGCTGAAACAGCCGACGCCGGACCCAGACTTTGATATTCTGGCCGACCTTGGGCTGCCTGCGGGCAGGAGTACCCTACAGTTATGACTGCAACAGTGAAGACACTAACATCTACATTTATGGTAGGTATACACAACTGTACTTTCAGTAGTCTGTAAGTATGCACTTATTTCCTAGATTTTCAAATTGTTTTACAATTTTAACAAGGAAGATGTGATTACCTTAACGCTGAACTGTCTTTGCCAAACTGAGTAAATCGTGTCATTTCCAGTTTGTGTAGACTGGGCAATGCTTAATTAGGAAGTTACTTTTAGTGGACATGTTTAAAATGCTTTTAAACCACATGAACCTGATTGAATCCCGTGTATTTCAAGTATGCAACAGCTAGTCAAGGTCAGCTTTCTTGCAATCTGTGTGAATAATGCAAATTTAGCATTCAGAATTCAGTTTCAAGCTTTTGTTTACCTTAAATTTGGGGTTCTGCCTGCAATTGCAGACTCTCGTTCTAACATCAGGAAGTTGATGGTAACAAGGGGTCAGATGGCATCATGCCTTGGTGCATTTGTAGGGTGAACACAGTATTAATCAGTCTAGCAACTTGCTTCCAGCAACTCTAAGTATACCTCACAGGGTGGTGGCCTTTAAAATTGTGAAAATACTACCACAAACAAAATATATTTGGGACCCATGTGAGCTGTTAAGACTACCCCTTTTAGCATGTTAAGAGGTGAGCACTCCATTATACTATACTGTACATCAGTTGTATAGTACAACTCTCTGTATGGGGATGTTTCTCCAAACTGACTCCAAAGGCTCAATCCCGGGCCTGAAGTCCTTTGAGCTACTAAAAGGCTGGAAGTTCACTTTAATCAGTGTTGTAGACTTGAGGGGAGATTAGTCCCTGCTTTTTGACCCAGTTGCCCTGACCTTTATCTAAGTCTAGTATCTTCATTATCCGAAAACTAAACCCTAGACTGACAGGTTTATTAATCCAGAATTTCCCTAACCTTGGGAACAAACTTGCCCTGCATGTTGAGCAGTGACTTTTTTTTCCAGTGGCTTGGTAACTACATTTCTTGATTCCCCTTCAGGAAAAGGAAAGGTGCAGCATATTGAGGGTATTGTGTGGTGAAGACTTGACTGTAGTGGTGCTGAAGCTTCTCAAGCAGAACTGTTAAAATCGCATCCTACAGCCAGTATGAGACCTCACAGTATGTGGATGATTGTCTGCGTTGGGCAAGGTTTACTTAGAGGATTTAGCTGTTGAACAAAACCACTCATCTGCTTCATTCAAGTGTCTGCTCATGTGCTGCAATGGGATTGGCTTAGGTCACTAGGAACCACCCTCAGAAGTGTGAAAGTCGCTGAAAATATTTCAGAGGAAATGCATGAGAGCCTGAATTTAATAGCAGATTCCCAGTTAAAGGAAACAATGGGTTCAGAAATGAATGTATTTCATAGCTATGAAAACAGAATTGCAGCAGATAAAGAAAAGGCCTTCTATAGTTATGTAAAGAATCTCGACTGCAACACTCAGATTTGCTCTGAGCCACTGCACAATGGTACCTCTGATACTGAACTAACATTCTGCCAGTATTAGCTGATGGTTTCACTGCCAGCTTTACCCCCCCAAGAGACCAGTCACAATACCAGTAGATTGCTAGGCACCCAGTATTACTGCTGCACAGGTTAAAACAGCACTGTCCAAGGCCAAGAATACAACTTCTATGAGACATGACAATATCCCTTGCTGTGTTCTACATGACCTACAGAGTAAACTGGCACCACCTGTGTAAAATTTAAATTGTTATTATGGTGCTGCTTACTGTGATGGATTTGAAGTCTTGCTGGCTTGATTCTGCTGAAATCAAAGTCTGGTTATAGTTGCATTCAGTCTGTTGCATACAGAAACTTGCAGAATATGCACTAAGAATATACTTTGCAGCACCAAACTCAGAGCAGTAACAACTTTTTTATAACCAACCGCACGGACTAACGTTGCAGCATCAGCTACTGTTCTACTTTACTTCTCATAGTACAGATGTGAGAGAACATTTACCTCTGGACTAATGTCCCTACCAATACCTCTAACATAACTGGATTTAATACAGACTTTAGTTAAGCACACACCCTCTTGGTTTTGGAAAGATACTGCCTTGATGCAATTGCTGACGCATCTGTTTTTGTGCAAATGCTGATAAGTGCAGAAAAGCATTTTTTTAAGGAAATGATAAACTTTCTTAAACCATTTTTAAGCTTTCTTTGAAGCCTATTTTTCAAGGAAACTCCTTGTGGATAGACATGTCCTGTTCATTCTTTAAAGAAAGCAGATTAGTTTTTTCCGATATCCTGTTTTTTTAACGTTCTTGCAAAGTCTGAAAGTCTGCTTTCTTGGTGTGTAATACACTCCTAAGGAAGTTCCTTAATGTTTTTAAGCCACAGTCATTTAGTATGGATTCTAATCACATATTTCTTAACTTTCTACGTTTTAAGCTTCATCTTATTCCTTATGTTGCATATTTGTAGCAAAGTTACTTTCAACCTTGGTATATTGAGCACACACTAGCACTGTGCCCTGTTCAATCACAGCCTCACCTCAGGCTTTGTCCCTACCGAATGGCACAGTTAGTCATCCTCTCCACAAAGGAGGAGAGACTACAGACACTGGGGAACTGTTGCCCAATTAGCCTGACTAGTGTGATGCAAAGCTATGGAACTCCTCATGGACCTAATAAACAAGGATATAGAGAATCTGCAAACTCTGGATCCTACACAGTTTGGTTTTGTGAAGGGTAGATCATGCCTGGTCAGCTTTGTCACCAGAGCTGTGGATGAAGGCAGGGTGGTTCATACAGCCTACCTTTATCTGGCCAAGGCCTTTGATACCATTCCCCACTCGGGGAATCTTGGAAAAACTTACTAAGCTAAGCATCAACCCCTATATCACTAGGTGGGTTGCAAAACTGGCTCCCAGCTAGAACCCAGTGTGAAGGTAGCTGACTCAGACTGGCGATTAGTCACTAGTGGAGTCCCACAGGGTTTGGACCTGGGTCCCTCCTATTTGATATCTACTTCTCTGAAGTCCAGGCCAACACTAAAGGACCCTGGCTGACAAGTTTGCAGACTATTGCAAGTTGGGAGCTATTAACTCCCTGGGTGATAACATCATACAGAAAGGCCTTGGACACTGTCAGAATTGTGACCTTAAGCTCAATGCCAAAAAAAGCAGTCCTCCCCTTTGGGGAAAAACCCAGTTCCCATATATTCCCACATCGATGGTAGTCCACTGAACACAGAAGGCATTAAGACATCTGGGAACACAAGGTGACTGCAAACCCCTCTACCACCGCATCTGGTACATCTTATTAACTAAGGGTTTTGCATCTAGGAAGAGGTCCATCTCCCTCTACTCTTCCCTCATTTGGACAATCATTGCATACAATGTCTCATTTGACATGCAAGTCACTAAATGCCTGCAACAACTGGAGAGGTTGCAAAAGTACCTTGCAAGCATATCCTAGGCCTTAAAACATTTGTTCTACATGGACAGACTAAAAAAAATCCAGCTATCCGGTCTATCGCCTACTTAGAGGTTTGTGCTTTACTTGCAAAGCCATGTGTGACCCAGCTCTGTTAGGAATGCTACATCTAAAGAAATCCCAAACCCTACTCATCGACCTCAACCTCATTACCACAATAAACAGAACTTGCTGGAGGGACAGGTTCATAACCCAGAGACTGCCCATGCTATGGAATAAACTTCCCATACATGTCAACCAAGAGCACCTCATTGGCCCTATTAGAGATCTTGTGTGTATGGGAAATAAAAAAAATTTCACCCCAAGGATCGCTCTGTGGCTTACCTTGACAGAGGCACTGGGAACTAAGGTCGGGTGGCACGATGCCATAGTAATCCTATGGGCCAGGCTTGTAAAGGCTCCAGGGTCATTAAACCTAGTACAAAACTATGAACCTAGGAAGTTGCAGCTCCTGTCCTAGGTGTAGGGCTTTGCAGAGGAGTCTGCAGCACTCCAACATTGTTCCAGTCAGCTTTAGGGACTTGCAGCTAAAGCTCACTTTTGCTTGAGTGAATAGGAGGGTGTTGTCCATTCTGTAGCCTGAGAGGGTATTCCCACAGATGGGGATGTTCTTCGTTTTTCACTGTTGCAGTCATTACATTTAGGGTAATCTGCTGGCAGGTTGCCTAGTCAGCCTGAATATCAAGTCTTGGGTCCTGCATCAGTTGCTGTGTCTTCTTCCATGACATCAGATCGGGGGGGGGGGTATAAAACATGTAGCAGACACCATTTTACTCTGTTTTTCTTGCCGTGCAGTGCTTGAAGCAGAAGCAGTTAAGTGCCAGTTGGCAGACTCCTGAAATTTTCACATTCTAGTTTCAGAACCAAAGTCTTCAATTAAAGCCAAGTACCCCATTGGGAAAACTTTCTTGCTCCTTACCGATGTCTGTAAGTTAATTGCATTACTTGTGGGAAGCAAATACCTCAAGGATTTTCATTTGTACTGTATTCCTTGCCTAGCCCCAGATCATAACGTGCCTTGTCAGTTTTGTGCTAGATTTAACCAACTCACTAAGCGTCTGTTTTTGCTTCAAAATATTTTGGATCCAGATTTAATTACCCTGAAATGTTGTCTTGATGGCAATCTGACTACCGGATTTCACAAAAAACGCAAAGAAAGACAGACCGAGGTCCAAAGCTGACTACGAAGCTTCTCCTAAGCCAGTCGCCGGTACTCAGTGTGGCACTTTCGCAGCCCCTGATGCCTGCTACTTTTGAGTCGCAGGCCTCTACTGAGACCCATGAGGAGTCTGGTATGCTGATAGTTTCTCAGAGTATTGAACCCGTGGATGGGTCCAGAGCCGCTGAGCAGGCACTGGCTTCTGAGGGTGTTTTCAGGCCTCAACATTTTTATCTAAAACTGCCAGCCTAAAAAGACGCATGAGCCATGTGCTCTGGTCCCTATGCTTAAACAGATCAAAATGTCTGAGGACTTAATTACCTTGATCAGGGGTTCCCAACCCCCCCCCCCCTGCTAAAAGGCCTAGGCAAGACTGATTATGAATCTTCAGATCAGTTTTATTTCTGTTCTTCTGATCAGGAATATTCTATACCACCCTGAGGATTCAGATGCAGAAGAAGCCATCCCATCTGAATCTCCTGAGGATTATTCTTTTGGAGAAACCTTGCATACTTAAGTGAACATGTTCATTGGGAGTCAGGATTTCTCTGAATCGGAGGCTTAATGATTTCCTTCCTCAGCATAGGCCTTTGGCTATACCTCCTGTATTAGACATTGATGTGTTTTTGGAATCTAGCATGGCTCCCGATTCCCTACCTCAGGCTCCTAGTAAGCCAGACGGATATTACAGGGTTCTTGACTCCCACACACTTCTATTAAAAAAAATCCTGCTGCTGATCCTGACTCTCACAGGGGCCCAAAGGTGTAAAGGCCTCTACAGCCAAAAATCCTACCCCCTTTGATTCCAGGGTGCTGGATAGATGGGGAAAGATTTATACGTCTGCAACCTTGGCAATTGGGTCCTTAAACTGCCAGTTTCATATACTTTAAATATCAACAGCATGTTATGGGCCTATTGAAACAGAAAATGATTTCTGATTGTGTGGAAAATGAAGAATTACAGGAATTATTGCATGCAGCAGAACCGGTTGGAAAGCGTACTCTGCAATGTGGTTTTGATTCCTTGCAGGCCTCTTGAAGGGCCACAGTTACTAGAGCTGTGATTAGAAGGTATGCCTGGTTCAAGGAGCAATTATCTGCCTGATCATGTTAAAGCTAAATTGTTGGATGCTCTTTTACAACAGGACAGTCTCTTTGGTAATAAGACAAGAGGTTTTAAAGAAAATGGAAGACCAAGCTAAATCTATGCAAACTGTAAAGTATTTCTTACAAGTTTAGCCTCCCAGGTTCAGTAGGCACTGACCTACTAAAAATTTGTCCTTTCCTGCGTCAAACAGCCTCTCGAGGCAAATCCAGGTGCTCAAAAGGCTCTAGATACCAATCACAGGGTTCTTGCAGGTCAAAGCAATGGGGTGCCTCCACCTCCAAATCTGGAGGAAACAAAAGTGCAACCCTACAGTAAGAAGTCTCAATGACTTCCTTCTACCATCACCAAGCACTTGTCTTTTGGCAGCCCCCTTGGGGGGGGGGAATTAGCACTTCATGCTCAAAATTGGCAGTTAATTACCCAGGACAAGTGGGTATTAAAAATACTCTCCCAGTTCCAAACTGTTGGCCATATCTGCCACAATCAATGGGCAGAGGCTCAAACAAGTTACATCCCTCATGAATGAGGGCTATTCAGCCAGTACCAGAACAGGAAAGGACAAGGTTTTTATTCAAGGCAGTTCCTGATGCCCAGAAAAGACAATGCCTGGCATCCAGTACTGGACATCAATTTTGAACACATTCCTGGACATTCCAAAATTCTGACTTTACAACAGCTACTGCTATGCTGGGCAAGAACGCTTGGTTAGTGACTAGACTTGAGGCATACTTGCATATCCCAATAAGGGAATCGTGCAGAAGATACCTCCGCTTCAAGGCAGGTTTTATGCATTACCAATTCTCTGCACTGCCCTTTGGCTTATCTACTGCACCCAGGGTCTTTACAAAGTGCCTGGCACCAGTAACTGCATTTTGCAGACGAAGCATACAAATTTATCCTTACTTGGACAACTGTCAAGCAGAAAACAAGGACATTCTTCAACATCTGGCACATGTAAAAAGGCCTCTAACATGCCTAGGGTACACAAACTAAAAAATCACAACTGGTACCCTCAACAATTACTTTCCTGGGTGCAAGCTTGAATAAAACTGCCCATATGGCTTCAATTGCACCAGACAAAGGCAACTGACTATATACTTCAGATGGCAACAAAAGTTATCTGCAAGACTAATTCTGCAGGCTTTGGGCTTCATGGCATCCTACTAATTCCATATGCAAGACTGCATATAACGAAACTTCAGTGGTACCTAAAATGTGTTTGGACTCAACATTGCCACAGCCTGGAAACTGATTACTCATTCCCTGCCTGGAAACGGATTACTCTCGTTCCCTGCCTGCAACAGGAGTTTCGATGGTGGGAAAAGGCTTGTCACCAAAACAAGGGACGGCCATTATCATTAGCCCCAGCCAGGCAAACACTAACAGATGCATCAGATTATGCCTGGGGGGGCCCATATGGCAGGAAGATGCATTCAGGGCACATGGACCTCAAACCAAATGCATCTACATATCAATCGGATGCTAGCAGTTCAAAATGCCCCGACAGCCTTCAAGGACCTACTTCATCCAGGACAACTACTGATAGACGACACCGGTCATGTGGTATATAACAGGGGAGCACTCATTCTTACCCTCTTTGCAGACTAGCCATGGCATTGTGGAACACAGCTTTGACTTACCAAGTACATCTTCAAGCTCAATTCCTGCCAGGAAAACTAACACTCTGGCAGACCTAAGCAGAAATGCTATGGACCTGCACCAGTGGAAACTATCCACAATTCTTCAGCATGGTAGCACAGAAATGGAGCCCAGACATAGGTCTGTTTGCTTCTCCCCAAAATTATCAACTGGACAAATTCTGCATAAGGACTTATCACAGACAAGCATGGAAAGTGGACACCCTATCCTTCACAGACAAGCATGGAAAGTGGACACCCTATCCTTCAGTTGGACAAACCCATCAGTCTATGCCTTCCCCCACTGCCTCTTCTCTCCAAGGTCTTACTGGAAGTCGGACAGGAAAAAACAAAAATGATCCTGATTGCTCCAGACTGCCCTCGCCAGCACTGGTACCAAATTCTAAGGAATGTCTCAACTCTCTCCTTGGTACTTGCCTCAAATACCTCCTCTACTGTCTCAACAGAACAATCAAATTCTGCACACTCTGCTCCAAACTCTGAACCTTGCAGCATGGCTGATCATTTTAATTCAAACAATTCAAACAAAACCTCTCAGTAAATCTGTGATGTCATTTTGGAAGCCAGAAGGCCTAGTACTAAAAAATCTTATGCTGATAAATGGAAATTCTGTGCTTGGAACCAAGCACAAGGAACTGACACAGCAAAACCAAATATCCCTCCGATTTTACAATACTTGACTGAGATGCTTAACAAGGGCCTAGATTTTTTTCAATAAAAATCCATGCCTCTGCCATCTCTGCTCATTACAACATGGAGCCCTCCCCTCTTTTCTCATCCTCCTTAAGACTGTATTTTAGAGGGGCCAAAAATTTAAGGCTTCCAAGATCACCAACTCCTGCAAGGGACCTCAGTTTTGTGCTGGAAAAACTCACCCTGCCTAATTTTGAACCAGCCGCTTTGAAAACAGCTTTCCTCTTGGCAATCACTTCAGCAAGAAGGGTTTCAGAGATACAGGCCCTCATGGCTGTGGAGCCTTTTATTACATTTTACCCAGGCAGGGTGTTCCTCAGGACCAATCCTTTATGCCTAAGGTGGTATCCAGTGTGGCTCTTAACCAAACAATTCACCTGCCAACATTTACCCAAATCCGCAGAACAAGGGGCAGCGGATTCTGCATTCATTGGACGTACACAGACTAGGATTCTACTTAAACAGGACAAAATCTCAGTCTGTCCAACTACTGGTGGCATTTGCTTCAGGATCAAGCAGACTTGAGTGGATAAGCCACTGCATTAGTTTCTGCTACTTGCACCATGGTAAACCTGTACCCAAGGGAATCTGGTCACATTCCACCAGGGCTGCCTCTACCTCAACAGCCTTTCTGAGGAGTTCCAACCAAAGACATTCTAGAAGCTGCTACTTGGAGCTCTGTTCATAGCTTCACAAAGCATTATCATTTGCCTCTCCAAATCCAGGGCAGGCTTTACCACTGCAGTTCTGCAGGGCCTCATAGCCACTCCTAATGCTGTTTAGTTCTATCCCCCCATCCATAGCTTTGGGATTCTACCCAAATGTAATGACTGCAACAGTGACACTAAACATGGTACAGTTGTGTACACTAAACAAATGTATGTTAGTGTATTCATTGTTGCAGTCTGGGTTACCCACCCGCCATCCCCCTTTTCCATAACTTTCCTTCACTATTTTCTGCCACCTTTGTGGTGTATTTGCTTTTAGATTAAGGTAAAGTTTGTTACCAAGTGCATTTACATATAGTGCTGTTTTTTATATAAATATTTTTGCTCCCCATTTGGGGGGCACCTGACCTCTGGGGCAAGAAACTGAATAAAATAGCATCTGCTGCATGTTTTATACCCCTGACTACCTGATGTCATGGAAGAGGAGACTGCAACCGACGCAGGATGCAAGACTTTGATATTCAGGCTGACCTGAGGGCAACCTGCCAGCAGATTACCCTAAATGTAAAGACTGTAACAGTGAGTACACAACATCTGCATTTATGGCAAGTGTACACAACTGTACTTTCTAGTGCCAAAGGAAATTCTTGGGACAATTTCTGGCGCACCTATTTATGATGCCCAAACTTAACATTTGAAGTTTGGATGAATAGGGATGTGATAAGCATCTAGCAGAGGTAACAGGTTATCGCTTTGTCTGGATAACATCAGTTTTTACCTTGCTCTTTGAACTATACACTGCAGCAGGAATGTTCAAAAACTGTTTGCTCCAGTTGTAGCTCTTTGTTGGCTACACTATATCCACAGTTAGTGTGAGTGGGGGTGGATGAATCTCTGGATCTTGCATCTTATGGCTTCCTTTTTTTTTTTTCCCCCATACCACTGGCAGTACATGAGAGCTGACATTTTTAATGGTTCTAGTACCATCACCTTTTTTTTTTTTCTTTTTCCCCAAATTAAAGTGCTGGGGTTTGTTTGGAGATGGTGTATCCATGTATCCATAAATCCAGGTTTTCATTTCTCTTTTCCAAAGCAGTCGCTTCTGACTACTTGGAGCCACTTCAGGAAGGAGGAAAGTGTAGGGTGAAGACGGAACAGATGCAAGAACATAAATGCTTAAGATACATCTTCATAGTAATCGCACTCCACAGGCATCCTACAACCAGAGCAAAATTGTCAGCTAATCTGTTAAGGACAGGCATTCCCTAATGAATGGAAACTAGATCGGGGGCTATCCAAAATTTGATCCATCTATGGGAAGTTCCTGTAGAACTCGTCAGAGTGGAGGCCCTGTAGAACTCGTCAGAGTGGAGGCAACTGGGCAAGATTCTGTTCCAGGACTCCATGGAAGAAGGCCTGAATAGTTGTGCATTTTTCCCTTGGACAAGAATGTATGGGCAAGGGCAATTTCTGCAAGTTGCTTCAGACTGGCTTTACTCAAGAACAGAGGAGTTTGATGTATATACCCTGACCAGTTGACTGTATGGATGATGGGGTCTTAATTCCTTTTAAGCGCCTGTTTACGGAGGGTGTGCAGCAGATACTAATGGAGGCAAAGCCTTCTACTAGAAAATCTTGGCAAATGGTAAAGGTTTTCTAGTTGATAACAACTCATTCGGGGCCAGTTCTGTTTTAGCATATTGGCAGCCTCTCAAGTAAACTGGCCCCTCACCTCTTAGGATTTTTTTTTAGAGAAGTTAACCTGGCTGACTACTGTGTAACATGGAAAAAGTTTGGTCTGACCTCTGCAAGCATGAGTTAAAAGTGCTTATGGTGAGTTATCGGTTTGGAGACTTGTAGTATCAGACTTTTTCAGTATTGATATACTCCATTCCCAATGTCCACTGAACTATGGTACTATTTTGACCAAGCCAAAACCTTCATGATCTGAAAGAGGTTACAGGCCCGGTCTGTACTGACTTCAAAGTGGCTGTCTAAGTGATTACTATGATGGAACATGGTACAGTTGTGTAGTGAGATTTCATAGATGTTTCACTGCAGTAGTCTCCCTCTTAGTTTTGGTGCCAGGGTGTGGTTGGCTGCTATTTGTTACTAACATCCTTTTCAGGGCTCAGCCTCCCTCTATTGGTAGGAAAAGTGAAGAGCTTGATGCCCAAACTTGCCTTATAGTTGGCACTGCTCAAGCTGACTAACAGTTTGGCATGTAGAAGGTGTCGACACTTTGAAGCTGGTTATTCTCTTCAGGATGTAACCCATATAGCTAAGGCTACTGCAGCAGTTATCATTCAGACATCTGGTACTGCAGGTTTAGGACTTAACTGAAGTTTGATTGCTGAGGGACTTAATCCCATGATCCTTTTTTGTTTGGAAAATTTGGGGTTAGTGATGCAGCTCAGTGGGTATTGTACTCATAACTGGCCTGATCAATGCAAATTGCAAGCAAGTTATTGCCTTCATTCCTTTGGTAATTTACTGGGCTGGAGAAGTATTTTCTATCTTGTACATGATCAAGAGCAGCAGTTAGCCAGAGGCCTTGGCTGTCCTGAGATGTAAATGCCAAGACCAAGCCCTGTCACTTTCATACTTTGAGGTACCTGCAACTTGCGCTGGGAGTCTAGTCTTTCATCCAGTTTGCTATTCATCTTGCCACACTTGGGAGTCTTGTTGCTTTTAGGTTCTGTTTGATTCCTAGGGTGGGAATTGCTTCCAGCCTTAGCTGGACATGAAGTGCCATGTGCACTGCGTGGTTGGTCTATAACCTACACGTTTTTCTAATTAACCAGATTAGCCAAAATCTGCCCTCTTAGAAGCTGTTAAACTTTTGTTCCATTGCTTTGCAGATGGTTTTGATGGCTGTCTAGGGTGACATTACATTTAGTGGTGGTATCCCTGCAGTGCCACTCTACCAGCAGTAAAGCTTGTGTAAAAGATTTAACTGAATCTACCATGTAGACCTTTGCAGGGGGGGGGGGTTGCACTAAAGAGTATTGCTAATGTCAGATGGGTGTCATGGAAGAGCAGTCTCACTTACACTTTGTAAACTAACTTTTAGAACATTAACTTTTTTGAAATGCATTCAAGACTGAAATTCAATACCAAGCATAAATGCCAATGGGTCAGAATAGGTGGTGTTTAGAATTAAATATCCTGTAAGCAATGGAAGGCATCTTCTAACATGGGTAAAGGGTTTGTAAGTACTTCAAAAGGCCAGGCCAAGTTTTATGGGCTCTTTAGGTAGGCCTGATAGTATGCAATACTTTTGAAGCTTTCGTATAGTTTACTAGTGGACAACCAGAGTGGTTCCTGAATTTTGCTAGGTATTCTGCAATTTTCTAAACGTGTAGAAGTTCTTTAGGGAGTTTGCTGCTCCATTTTAAGGTCAGAGGGAGTGCACCAGTTCATGATATTTTGTCAGGTGAGAAAGTAATGTTTGTAGATCTTGTTTTGATGGAACTTTGGCGGCTTATGGAAAAGGAAGTACATGGTCCATCACTAGGGAAGGGGTGGTGTCAGTGCCAGAGGTGGTGGTCTTTATCTGGTCAAATATGGTATTGACTATTTAGACCATCTCCTGCTTTGAGCGTTTAGCTTCAGCTCCAACCTTCATTCTCAGTACTTAATCGACAGGGGGCAGCTAGTTCTATAGATGTGCTGCAGCATAAGCTTCTAAGCGTCTTCAGATTTTTTTGCTCGACTGGCAAAAGCATGCCAGTAAACAGTAAAGCTCAAATGGCTTGAATTTCTTCAGTATTTTCCTTTTTGGGCATTTAACACCCATGGCAAGGGAAGTGCTTGCAGGCATGCTTTATAGACTTCATATTAAAAAGAAACTCTAATCTAGCAGAGAGCATCTTAAGTTACACAACTGAGGTAAAATAGGATTGATGTTTCCAATTTGGGTGAGCCTTTTCAGTTTTTTTCTAATCTGCTCTAATGTAGTATCTAGCTTTTTAACGCCGTTTTGATGTGTTCATAGCTAATGCAAGTTGTGGCCACATGCACATTATCTTTAGTGAAAGCTATAGAGGGACTAATGCAGATTACACTTGTTGCGTAGTACTGACAAACAATGTTTTTATTTGCAAGTATGCTGTCCCTGTATGATGCAGTCTCTAAATGTTTGTCATGAGAAGCAGAGATTCTAAGGCTTTACTTTTGTTCTGGAAGAAAACTAAATGTTATACTGCTACATTTTAAGCATGTAACACAGCTAAGTCCTTTTTTTCTTTATTTTTTTCTTCAATAGTTGCTGAGCGTCCACAGCATATGTTGATGAGGGTGTCTGTTGGAATCCACAAGAATGACATAGATGCTGCTATTGAAACTTACAATCTTTTGTCTGAGAGGTGGTTCACTCATGCCTCTCCTACTTTGTTTAATGCTGGGACAAACAGACCTCAGCTGTCCAGGTAAAGAAGTGTGAATAGCTTCACTTTATAGCGAGTCACTGGAGAATATACAGTACAGCATACTAACAATGGAATTCAAATTCTACTTTTTAAATGTAGATTCTGTAAGCTTGCCCTGAAAGCAGATACTGTGCTGTCTTGTGAGAATAGTTTCCATTTGTTTGCTTAGTTTGAATTTCGATCCTTGTGGAAATTCAGTGTAATCACTGTTTAAACTCCTTGTGACTTGCTATCTTATTCCGATGAGACCAACCTTTTGTATTGCAACATTCCTAAGAGTTTGGTCGCTACAAACTGTAGCTCTGTTTTAAATGCAGCCTCTTAATTTCTGCAAATGGCTTTAATAACCATCAAACGGACCCTACTAACTTGAGACATTGGCTGTGCTTTGCTTTAAGTTGATACACCCCCACTCTACATTACATGGCTTTATCCCATTTTCCCTATCTACTTGGATGTAGTTCAGTGCCCATAAACATTCAGTTATTCCTTGGCATGTAATGAAAGTACCACCTACTGGTTACACTTTCTGAATTTCTGGGGGTTGCATTTTTTAGCTTCAGCAAGTCCTTCCTCATAACTACACTCTGAAATCATAAATACACAGTTAAACTTTTAAATGTTGAGTGTTGTAGAGAATCCTGTTCATCAACAGTACATAACTTGGTGTTTCCTTTAATGTTCTCTTGAATTACACCATGATACAGAGCATTTAAAATGATTTGCCAGGTCTGTCCATTGCTGCATCAGTGACTGAGCTGGATCTGCATGTGATTAGGTGGTTTGCCAAGTTGCTGGCTGCTGCTTAATGTTTCTACAGTAGGGGCTGTCTTTTTCAGTGACCAAGTCACTATTCTAATACAGCAAGCTTGGAGAAGTTTTGTTCGTTCCAGCCTTATTTACAGCTTTAGCCCTGTTGTGCAGTGTCTTTACGAAACATTGGTCAAACTCTTACACTTCCATCACGTAAACAGTGAATTGCTCAGTGATGCTAAGCAGCAGCTGCTCCAACATTTGAACTGTTTAAACCTATAAATTGATGCACATAAGCTAAATTCCAACAAAGCTATTTATTTTTTGCTGCAAAAGTAATCTTAAGTACAGTGTTTCCACACCTAGAGCTGCTTGGCTTCACTTCTGCAGGGTGTGTTAAATCTTAAGACCTGACTTAGATGTTTTGTATGCTTCTCTCCATGCCCCAATATTACTGTGGTGTGGGTTTAGTGGATTAAAAATTGATACCATCAAAAGATTTCATGTGAATGGAGAACGTAAGTAGAACCCTAGAAACTGCTCCCCTGCTTTTCTTGGCTGGATAAGAATGGTCTTTCATTCTCCTTGTGAATAACTATTCATTATCTGTGTTCTGTCTAAAGTGGTGCTTGCTAGCATCATGGGGTAAACTGAGCTCTATGGATCCTCCAAGAACATTAATCTGTTTTAATTCTAAGCACCAAATTTATCTCTATCAAGGAGACAAGTGCAGATATGTTTTTTGTGAAACGTGTTTCCTTGCTCGAGGGCAGTTCTTTTTTTTTGTATATAAAAAGTAGTTATGTGAGAGACAACTACAGGTGTGCAGAAAGGAGATGTGAATCAAAGTTGGAATTTTCTGTCTTGTAGTTGGTATGGGAGCCCTTTAACTATCTTTCTGTGTAGCTAGTGTATGTACTTGAATGTTTTTCCTGAACTAATTAAGGGGAAATGAGGCTGGAAAATTCCAGTTTGAAGTTCTCCTTTTGGGCATGTCTTCAGTAACTTTTGACGTGAATTTTAAGCATCAAGCTAGAGTCAGATTGTTTGCTTAAGCAGATTTTTCCTCTCCAGAATCGCAGCTTTATCTTTCTTTTGCAAGAGAACTTTATCCTTTTTTCAAGCACTGAGTTTCTACTGTATTGAGCAGCTGTATAAGTAGATTTGGCTGCTATGAAATATGGTAGATAATTTTTTTTTATTGCCTCAAGATTTTTGAACCAAGATCTACTTGGGTAGTGGAGTGATGGAATGATTTCAGACACTAGATGTAACTTAAGCCTGTCATGAGCCAAGTGGACACACATTTTAGGATTATAGTAAATGTGTACAGTAACATGCATCCTTCATATTTGTTCTACATTAAAGAAATGTAGCTGCACTATGCGCACACCCATCTACAGTTTTAAGGGAAGCATTGTTCAGGGAAACTAGTAATGAGACCATTTATTTCTTTAAATCACTGATGAGCTTACTGCTGAAATGAGCCTCAGTACTTGTGGTTCCACTCGTGCATCTAAAGCTTGCTACTGTGATGGTTCACTACTTGGATTGGAACACTGGCAAACAAGCTGAGTAAAGGTTGCCTCCTTTGGGGGGAAAAAACAACAAAACAATGCAAGCTACTGTTGGCGACTCATTTACTTCACTAACCTGATGTCGGATGCTCTCACCCACCTCTCCTCTGCCACCCATATTGCTGATCTTTCTGGTTCACTGCTGTGGTCACTGCAGGGGTCTGCCAGTCTGACAGTGGCAGACATTGTTCCACCATGGGCAGGCTCCTATCGCTTACCTAGCTGGTATGTAGGTAAATGCCTGCCACACTCTATCCTGTGTACAGACTAGCTGCAAGACTAGACTCAATCTGTTCAGACGTGACAACTTCATAAGGTTTGATTTTTTTATAGAAAGATGGTTTATGAACAGACTTGGGGAAACAAGCTACCTGATGTGGAGGCATGTAAACCTATATGAATATCTAGAATTGAGTATTTGACACTGGTATTAGTGTCAAATCCAGTCTTCTGTCAGTACATTTTGTAGGCTCCAGAGTTGGAACCATGCTGGTGACCAGTACCTGCTGGGGTTGGAGTTGAAACTGCCCTCCAAGCTAGAGGCTGTTAACTGCAGATTTGCAACACGGGGGGTGAGGCAGATGTCTATCAACAGTTCTTGGAGATGATCTTAAACTAGGCTGGAAGCATTTGTCAAAGTACTTTGCCTAGTACTTATGGCCTTACCTGTCTGAGGTAATTTCAAGCCTAGCTAAACCTAGACTCAAGGAAGGTAAGACTAGATGGACCAAGAGAATTTGAGGTGGTTTACCTTTAAGGCAAGGGTGCTGCTATACAGCATGACTTGGAAGCTTGCTCAGAGGTGTACATTGGAATATGAATCTTTATGCTAATGTCTTATCTACAGATTTAGCCCCTTTAACAGCATTTGTACTTTTATATGTACTTCATATCACTGTTGCAGTATTTTTTCCAATGTGCATTCCATGCCTAGGCCAGCCTGATGTCAGGCCATATACCACAGCCTTTAGGTCATAATTACTGTACTTGCTTTGTGCACTATGTAGAGCATGAAGTTCATGTCTGGGCATGCCATCCTCAGAACTTCTCTGCCCATCCAAATGTTATCTTCATATATCTATCTGAATGCTCGTTTCTGGTTACCAAACAGATTTCAGATGGTCATGAACAGCGTTCTGTTTAGGCATGTCCCACTCATGTCTTGAGATTTGTCAAGCTTTCATTCCTAAGACATTGTGTAGTCCCCTTTTCTCCCTTTCAATTTAGACAAACTACGATTTGGCTAAAGATACTATGGAGGAATTGTTCAGGCCAATCAAAGACTAAGCTGTTGGATTCTTTTGACTTGCTTCCACTGGATGTCTCTCTCCCAGCGAAGGCTCAAGAAGGTTGTCCAGTTTCCTTTTCAGATTACTGTCCTGCTTTGGAAGCCGGCATGGATCAGATTCCATGCACAGCCATGGAGGCCTTGACAAAGTCCAATTCTGAATGTGCAGGGTGAACTTCGGCTGATTACTGAAGGGCCTAGGGGTGTTAATTCAATATTGGTGAGAAGAGGTTCACTACCATTAGTGTCGGGTTGGTGCCTCCTAAATTGTTTTAAGGCTGATGTACCACTCACTGTGCGTAGTCTTCAGCTTTTTTACCTCCTAAGAATACCCAGAATGGCAACTTCACTGAAGGTCTGTAATGCTCTTATGGCTCTGAAGTCTCCATGTGATTTTTGATGTCCTTCAAGGATGCATCTGCAGTCGTAACATATGGGTTGTCCTGCCTCAGGCAGCCCTTCGGTCGGCCGGATTCCAAAGTCTGGGTCTGGCCTCGGCTGATGTCCCACTTTCCCTGACGTCAGTGTCTGGGGTATAAAAGCATCAGCCGACGCCATTTCCTCAGTCTTTCTTGCTGCGCGGTGCCCGAAGCAGAAGCTATTCGCAAGTGCCGGTTGGTCAGATCCATTGAATTCAGCTACCGAAGACTTCGAAACAAGCTAAGTACCCCGTTGGGGACTCTTTCTTGCCTCAGCCGATGTCAGACCAAGTAAATTGTTTAACTTGTGGGAAACCAATACCTCATAAGGATTTCCATTCCTACTGCCTTCCTTGCTTAGGCCCAGACCACGACGTATTAGCCTGTGCTTCCTTCAACCGACGAACTCTTAGACGTCGGTCTGAGTTTGCAGAGGAATTTTTTGGAGCCGCTTTTGCTTATAAAATGCCGTCGGAGACTCCGACTTCGCATATGGTGAAAACGCAAGGAAAAGGACAAACTCGCGGCCCGCGGTTTTGGCTGAAACCACTGCTAGACCTACCGCGAGTGTTTCGGCCGAAACGGTCCTCTTGAGATTCCTTCTTCCGAAACCATACATCCGACCACTGAGGTCCTGGCTGAGTCGGCTACAGAACTTCCTACCGAAACCAGTGTTCAGGAAATGTCCGACACCATACCTTTGGACATTTCTACTCCTGCACGTGGGGCAGCTAGGCCCCCCTGCTTCCATGTCCATTAAGGCCTTTTCAAGGGCTAAAGCTGCCAAACTGTCTAAAGCTTTGCCTACCAAAACTACCTCCCAGAGGCCTTCCTCTAGTTCACAGATCCTCAGCCTTGCTGAGGACCTTATTTCCTTAATTAGGGGTTCACAATCTCACCCAGACAGGGCCTCTCACCCTCCTCCAGACAAAGCCCAGGACTGACCCCTGTGACCCACACTCTTCAGATGATTCCACTGATGGGTCTGAGTTGTCAGACCACCAGGAAGGGGCTTACTTGCCTTATGAGATTCAGATGCTGAGGAATCTATCCCTTCGGCCTCCCCTCCTGAAGAGTTTTCCTTTGAGACTCTACACTCCATGAGAGAGCATTTTCAATGTCAAGGTCAGGATTTCTCTGATTCTAGAAAAAGATTAAGGACTTTTTTGCATTTGCCTCAACATAGGCCCTTAGCTATACCTCCTGTTCTGAATGTAATTGATGTGTACAATGATGTCAGTACAGCCCCTGATACTCTTCCTCTGGCCCCTGCCAAACCTGACAGATACTACAGGGTCCCGGATTCTCATTTCCATCTGTATAAAGCCCATTCTGCAGACCCAGAAACTATTTCTCAGGGCCCTAAAGGGGTTGCGGTCACTACTGCCAAAAATCCTCTACCCTCAGAGTCTAGAGCTTTAGAGAGATGGGGAAAGAAGGTGTATACTTCTGCAACTCTTTCTGTCAGGACATTAAATTGTCAATTTCATATGATACAGTACCAAGAGTATTTGTTAGATGAACTGAATAAAACTTTCTTCTCCTGAACCCCTAGACCGTAAATCCCTTCAGGATTTGGTACACAATTCACAACAGGTTAGTAATCATTTCTTAAAATGTGGCTATGATGCACTGGAGGCTTCATTTAGATCAGCTATGAGGCATGCCTGGCTGAAGGAACAATCTTTGCCAGACCATGTTAAAGCTAAACTCCTGGATGCGCCAATGGAGAAACAAAATTTATTTGGCTCCTCTCCTCAGATCTTAAAGGTTGAAAAGGCAAAACCTGTGCAAACAGTTAAAGATTTCCTGCAAAGTACAACCACCGAGATTCAGCAGAAACTGGCCTACTAAGAATTGGTCCTTTCCAGACTCGGACAGAGCCCAGAGAGGCAGGAACAGGCGCCCTAGAGGCAGAGGTCAATCGAAGGGCTCCTACAGAGGCAGTCGGTGGCAGCCTGCCAACCAAAGGAGTAGTGCAACAACAACCACTGCACCAGGACAGGCTCAATGAATTAACTCTGATTCCGCCTACCAGGGATCAACTGGAAGCACCCTTGGGCGGAAAGCTGGCTTTATTCTCAAAAAACTAGCATTATATTACAAAGGATACATGGACACTGCAAATAATAGACAAAGGATACAGGTTCCATTTCCACACTTTGCCAAAAAGAGGAATGCCAAACCTTCCACCAAATCAGAGGGCAGAGGCTTTAAGACAGCAACAATTTACTTCAGATGAAAGCTATAGAAAAGGTACCATGTTCAGAACAAGGCCAAGGATTTTACTCCAGATTATTCCTTGTACCAAGAAAAGAAAATCAATGGAGACCTATTCTCAACCTGTCCGCACTGAACACTTATCTCATTGTGCCAAAATTCAGGATGCTGACCCTACAGCAACTTCCCATGTTGGGCAAGGAGTCTTGGCTGGTGACTCTAGATCTCGAGGCATACCTGCACATCCCTATTCGACCATGTTGCAGAAGACACCTCAGATTTCTTGCAGGATCAGAGCATTATCAATTCTCAGCATTGCCCTTTGGCTTGTCTACTGCGCCCAGAGTATTCACGAAATGCCTGGCATCAGTAATTACACATTGCAGACTACAGGGAATTCAAATTTACCCATACCTGGACGACTGCCTAATACAAGCGGACAACAAGGGAAATTTGGTAAAGGACTTGGGCCTATGCCATACACCTGCTTACAGACCTTGGGATACACAGTCAACATCCAAAAGTCAAGACTAGTACCATCCCAAAGGATAACCTTTTTGGGTGCAGATCTGGACACAACCACCCAAATGGCCTTTCTCACAGAAGAAAAACAAAAAACTTCCAGATTACTTCGAGTCTGACAAGACAAACTCAGCTTACTGCAAGGAAAATCCTGCAGGCCCTGGGTTACATGGCATCCTGCATAATTCTGATACCGCATGCCAGGCTGCATATGAGGAAATTACAATGGTACCCAAGGAGTATATGGTCTCAACACAGTCACAGTTTAGAAACCATGATACCAGTCATTCCATGCCTTCAAAAGGAATGCCTGTGGTGGGCTCAGGCCTGCCAGTCCAACAGAGGGTTGCCTTTCAACAAACGAAAAACAAGGCAGACCATCACCACGGACGCTTCAGACCGAGGATGGGGAGCACACATGGAGGGCAAATGTATCCAAGGCCTATGGCCTCAAGGACAGCTAAGCATGCACATAAACCAAAAGGAAATGCTGGCAGTGAGGCATGCAATCGAGGCCTTCAAACCCTTCTTCCAACAAGGCCACCTGTAAGGACAGACAACACCACGGCCATGTGGTACATAAACAAGCAGGGAGGCACACTCTTACCCTCTATGCCGGATGGCTATGAATCTGTGGGAACTATGCCTGAATCTCAATATCCAACTACAGTCCCAATTCGTGCCAGGGAAAGAAAATACACTGGCGGACAGCTTAAGCAGAACTACCATGGATGCACACGAATGGATGCTGCACCCAGACATCTTCCAACTCGTAGCAAGGACATGGGGAATGCCGGAGATCTGTTCGCCTCCCCACTCAACCATCAACTTGAAGACATTCTGCTCGAGGACATACCACTCACAAGCTTGGAGGGTGGACTCTCTCTCTTTCAGCTGGAAAGCCCTAACAGTATATGCCTTCCCACCTCTCCCATTGATGTACAAGGTTCTACTGAAGATCAGGGAGGAACGGCCAAGAGTGATACTAATAGCTCCAGACTGGCCAAGGGAACACTGGTATCAGTTATTGAGAAGCATGTCTCAGGCAAAATCATGGCCTCTTCCCCCTATGGCCTCTTCTGACGCAGAACAATTTCAAGACCCTGCATCCCAACTTGAAAACATTGCAGCCAACTGCCTGGAAAATTACTTAAATCCCAATCCAACTGTTTTATCTCGGAGGGTGAAGGACATTATCTTGGAGGCTTGCAGAGATTTCTCAATTGGAGCACATCAAAAGGCTCCGATGTCACAGTGGCAAACAACACATATCCTAGAATACTTAGCAGAATTGTTCCACAATGGCCTGTCCTATTCTTCCATTAAGATTCATGCTTCAGCAATTTCATCAGAATACAATGTGGATCCACCTATCTTCTCGCACCCTCTCCTCAGACAATTTCTGAGAGGGATCAAAAATAGTAAACCTCCAAGAAGACCCCCTCTACCTGCTTGGGATCTCAACTTTGTGCTGGAGAAACTGACACTTCCTCCTTTTGAACCAGCAGCATCGGCGGATCTAGTTTCTGTCTTGGAAAACTGCATTCCTTCTGGCAATCACTTCAGCAAGAAAAGTATCTAAGTTACAAGCATTAATGGCAGTGCAGCCATTTCTTTTCCACCAGGACAGAGTTTCACTAAGAGCCAATCCTACTTTTATGCCAAAGGTGGTATCTAGGGTATCCTTGAACCAAGCTATTCACTTGCCTACGTTCTTCCCTAATCCACAGAATAGAGGGGAAAAACTTTTGCACACCCTGGGTATACACAGACAACTATGCTACTACTTGGACAGAACAAAAACTAGCAGAAACTGACCAACTTTTGTAGCATATGCTACTGGGGTGCAAGGAAGAGCAATTTCCAAACAGACAATTTCAAAATGGATAGGAAATTGCATTCGATTTTGCTACTCCTTTCATGGAAAGACAGTTCCTGAACACATCAGGCCTCATTCCACAAGGGCCACTGCCACCACTACAGCCTTCCTACTAGGGGTGGCTACCAAGGACATTTTAGAAGCTGCTACTTGGAGCTCCGTGCATACATTTGCCAAGCATTACAATCTACCTTTATACTCCAGATCCAGAGCAGGTTTTGCTACTGCAGTCCTGCAGGGGATCTTAACTACACCATCCTTTTAGTACCTCCTCCCCCAGATTGGCTATGGTATTCTACCCATATGTTATGACTGCAGATGCATCCTTGAAGGACATAGTACAGTTTTGTACCTACCATAAATGTAGATGTCCGATAGGTATGCATCTGCAGTCAGGATTACCCTCCCTCCTACCCCTCTGTGGTATTCCTAGGGTACTTGCCCCTCTTAGATAGCTGGGGGAATCTATTATGGTGTATTTGTTTATACATGTATATAATTTTGCAAATGTTTGGAACTTTTCAGCATTTATCCAAATTTAGCCTTCCTAGAGGGCATCTGGGATAGCCTTCCTAGAGGGCACCTGGCATCTGGGACAAGAAAAACTGAGGAAAATGGCGTCTGCTGATGCTTTAATACCCCAGACGCTCTGACGTCGGGGAAAGTGAGACATCAGCCGAGGCCAGACCCAGACTTTGGAATCTGGCCGACCGAAGGGCTGCTTGAGGCAGGACAACCCATATGTTATGACTGCAGATGCATACCTATCGGACATCTACATTTATGGTAGGTACAAAACTGTACTTTCTGCTCCTTGGTCTAGAGTCCTAGGGAGTAGGATTCTTGTGATGAAGTAACCTATTCCTTTTCCTTCTCCATTAGACTATGGTTCTGAGGAAGTCTGTCCTATCTCTGGAGATTTTATTGCTATTGCCACAATAATGGAATTTTTCAAATCAGATTGCTCAGGTCTGTCCACAAGAGGTACAATGAGTTTCTGCAGATGGGAGTCTCCTAGGCCCCTCTGCCTTTTCTCTAGTTATTGATGCCCTGCTAGATGTTGCCTCAAGCTCCTAATTCACTGCCTCCAAGAAACCTGACCCTTCTGTGGTTCGGCTTGTGGTAAGCCTTGCAAATTGCTGCCTTCAAGTTGCCTCCCTCTAAGGACAGTAGAACCATGGAGGGGCTAGGTAAGGTATGTACTTTTGCTACCCTAGCTTTTAGACCTATGAATTCAGACAAGTATATGTCTGACAAGCCTGCCAAGGTGTTTCAGATCTTCCCGATTCTGAATGGAAGGCATCTGTTGTCACCTTGTTAGGGAAGTCCTTCCAAGTTGCTCTCACTCCATTAAATGCAGCTGGTGCTTCTTTTAGGGCTCTTGCCTTTGGCGGTGTTTTGAGCTATTCCTAGCTCAGATTTTGGCCTTTATCAAGCAATGGCTGAACTTATGGTTGCTCATCTGGATAATGAGCATTTTATTTGCTGCTGCAGAATTTTTTCACCTGTTAAGTTTCAGAGGAGTTATCCAAACAAGACTACCTTTGTAGGTCTCACCTCCCTCAAGGGTAAATGGTAGAGCTCCTGCTAATGCTACCCAAACTCCTTTTCAAGTCTCCTAGGTGCTGTCTTGAGTATCCTGTTCGTGTTTCACTGTTGCAGTCATTACTCTTGTGTTATCCTGCTGCCAGGCTATTCTGTCGGCCAGAGTTCCAAAGTCTAGGTCCGGCATCTGTTGCGGTCTCCTCTTCCCTGACGTCAGTGCGCCAGGGGTATAAAAGATGCAGCCAGCGCCATTTTCTTCAGTCTTTCTTGCTGCGCGGTGCCCGAAGCAAAAGCAGTTTGCAAGTGCCGGTCAGCAGACTCCTGAGATTTTCAAATCCAAATTTCAGAACCGAAGTCTTCATTAAAGCTAAGTACCCCTTTGGGGAATTTTATTTTTTCTTGCTCCAGACCGATGTCAGAAAAAGTTAACAATTGTATTTCTTGTGGGAAGCAAATACCTCAATGATTTGTATTCCTTGCCTAGGCCCTGATTACAAGGTTGCTAGCTTTCGGTTTTGTGCTAGATTTAACCAACGCACTAAGTCTGATTTTGCATTTCATTACTTTGACCGGAGATTTAATTATATAATGCCGTCAAACCAGCCAACAACCGGAGTTTACAAAAAACGCAAGGACAAGGATAGGCATCCAAGGTCTAAAATGGACAAGGCCTCTGCTAGGCCAGTCGCCGGTTCTCAGTGAGGCGCTTTCGCAGCCCCTGGTGCCTGCTACCTCAGCCACAGGCCACTCACTCCCACGTGGAGCTGACTGGGCCTCTGGATACTCAAGGTATTGGACACTCGAAAATCATTCCCTCAGATGGGTCCGGAGCCGCTGAGCAGGCATCTGCTTCTGAGGGGGGTCTTCAGACCTACACAACTATATATTAAGCCAACTTCAGCTTCAAAGACTAAAGCAGCTCTAAAGACAAGTACAGCATTCTCCTACTCTGACTTCCATGCCTAAAAAAAAGATGCTCAAAATGGCCGAAGACCTAATTACTTTGATCAGGGGCTCCCATCCCCCTCCTAACAGGCCTAGGCAAGAGACTGAGTGATTCTTCTGATCAGGTTTCAGTTTCCTCAGATTCCTCTTCTGAACAGGGTTACTCCATGCTTCCCTAGGAGGATTCAGATGCTGAAGCATCCATTCCCTCAGCTTCTCCTGAGGATTATTTTTGGGGAAATCCTACATAAGATGAGGGAGCATTTCCACTGGGAGAGCCAAGGTTATTCTGAATCTAAGAAAAGGCTCACTTTCTGCTACTTCCTCAGCACAGACCCCTTGCTATTCCACCTGTTCTAGACATTGTAGATTATGTATTTTAAGAGTCCAGCTGACTCTTTACCCCCTGCACCTGCTAAGCCAGACAGATACTGCAGGGTCCCGGATTCTCTTTCCTATATAAAAACCCCGCTGCTGACCCAGAAACTCTCAGGGTCCCAAAGGGGTTAAAGCTTCCACTGCAAAGAACCCTGTCCCCTCTGATAGGGATTCTAGAGCTCTAGACAGATGGGGGGGGGGGGTCTACACTTCTGCTACCCTGGCTGTAAGGGCTTTAAATTGTCAGTTTCATATGCTTAAATATCAGCAATATTTAATGTCCCTGCTTAAACAAATTGACAAATACTGAATGTTCAGAGAACAAGGAATTGCAGGATTTATTGCATGCAGCTTAGCAAGTGGGAAAGCATACTTTGCAATGTGGTTGATTCACTGGAGGCCTCTTGCAGGGCTGCTGTTATAGGTTCTGTTACTAGAAGGCATGATTGGTTAAAGGAATAGAATCTGCCTGATCATGTTGAAGCAAAATTATTAGATGCACCATTACAGCATATTTTGTTTGGTACTAAAGCAGAAGAGGTGTTGAAAAAAATGGAGGATAAAGCTAAATCCATGCAGACAGTAAATGATTTCTTAGGTACAGCCACCCAGGTTTAGCAGGAACTGGCCTAAAAATTGGTCCTTTCCAGTGTCAGACCACAGAGGCAGATACAGGTGTCCCAGAGGCAGGTCTCAGCCCCAAGGCTCATACAGACCTAAACAATGGGGGGCTCTTATCTCCAAAAACGGAGAAGACAAATCACTGCCTTACAGGAAACTGTCCCAATGACTTTCCTCTACCAGATCCAAGCACTTCTTTTGGCAGCCCCCTGGGGAAAACTAGCACTTTTTCATCAAATTGGCGAATGGTTACCCAAGTTAAATGGGTCCTGAACATAGTGTCCCAAGGCTACAGGTTCTGTTCACACTCTACCAAGGTCAAAAGGTATGCCAGACCTGCCACAATCAATGGGCAGAGGCACAAAAACAAATTACAGCCCTCATGGACATGAGGGCCATTCAGCAAGTACCACAACAAGAGCAGGGGCAAGGATTTTACTCCAGACTTGCCCAGAGGACAAAACCTGGAGCCAAATACTGGACCTGTCTATACTACATATGATAGTGTTTCACTGCTGCAGTCATTACACTTGGGTTATCCTGCAGTCAGGCGGGCCCGCAGTCTCTCTGAGTGCCAAAGTCTTGGTCCGGCGTCGGTTGCTGTTGCCTCTTCCCTGACGTCAGTGTGCCAGGGGTATATAAGCAGCCAATGCCATTTTCTTCAGTCTTTCTTGCCGCGTGGTGCCCGAAGCAAAAGCAGTTCGGAAGTGCCGGTCGGCAGACTCAAATTAGATTTCAGAACCTAAGTCTTCAATAAAGCCAAGTACCACGTTGGGCAAACTTTTTCTTGCCTCAGACCGATGTCAGTAAAAGTTAATTGTATTTCTTGTGGGAAGCAAATACCTCAAGGATTTTCATTCTTACTGTATTCCATGCCTAGGCCCAGATCACGACGTCACTAGTCGGTTTTGTGCTAGATTTAACAAACGCACTATAAAATGTCTGATTTTGCTTGCCATTACTTTGGCTGAAGGTTTAATTATACAATGCCGTCAGAACAGCAGACTACCAGAATGCACAAAAAATGCAAAGATAAAGATGAGGAAAGGCAGAGACCCAAAACTGACTAAGCCTCTTCTAGGCCAGTCACCAGTTTTTAGTGAGGCGCTTTTGCAGCCCCTGACACCAGCTACCTCAACCACAGGCTGCGACACTCCCACGTGGAGGTAGCCAGGCCTCTGGATACTCAAGGTGTTGGGCCATCAGAAGACCCTTCAGATGGGGTCCAGAGCCACTGAGCAGGCATCTGCTTCCGTGGGCATTTTCAGGCCTACTCAACTTACCATTGCAACTACAGCCAAGACTAAGCCTACATTAAGACCCAAGTACAGCATTCACCTGGACAGGCCTCCATGCCTAAAAAACAGATGCTCAAGATGGCTGAAGACTTGATAACTTTGATCAGGGGTTCCCATCCCCCTCCTGATAAAAGGCCTAGGCAGGATGCAGACTGATTCTTCTGACCAGGTTTCAATATATTCTGATTCCAAGATCAGGGATATTCTTTAACCCCCCCCCCCCCCAAATGAGGATTCTGATGCTGAAGAATGAATTCCTTCAGCCTCTCCTCCTGAGGATTACTCTTGGGGAAACTTTACATACCATGAGGGAGCATTTCCATTGGGAGGGCCAGGATTACTCGGAAACCAAGAAAAGGCTCACTTTTTTACTGCCTCAGCACAGGCCCCTTGCTATTCTGCCAGTGTTGGGACATCGTGGATGATGTGTTCTCTGAATCTAGTTCAAATCCAGATTCTTTACCCCCAGCTCCAGTCAAGCCAGACAGGTACTACAGAGTCCCCGACTCTCTCAAATTTCTTTAAAAACCCTGTTGCTGACCCAGGAACTATTTCCCAGGGTCCCAAAGGGATCAAAGCGTCCACTGCTAAAAATCCAGTTCCCTCTGATAGGGACTCTAGAGCATTAGACAGATGGGGAAAGAAAGTTTACACCTCTGCAGCTTTTAGCAGTGAGGGCTCTAAATTGCCAGTTTCACATGCTTAAATATCAACAATACTTACTGTCGCAATTAAAACAGAAAATGAGTACAAATGCAGAACAACCTGATTTTATAAGGAAATGCAGGTTTTATTGCATGCAGCTGAACAAGTGGGAAAGCATACTTTGCAATGTGGTTTTGATTCATTAGAAGCTTCTTGTAGAGCAGCAGGTACAGGATCTAGAGCAGCAGGTACAGGATCTGTGATTCGAAGGCATGCTTGGTTAAAAGAACAAAGTTTACCAGATCATGTTAAGGCAAAATTATTGGATGCTCCTTTACAGCAAGATCATTTTTGGTATTAAGGCAGAAGAGGTATTAAAGAAAATGGAGGATAAGGCAAAATCTATGCAAACAGTGAAGGATTTCTTACAGGTACAGCCACCACGATTTAGCAGAAATTGGCCTACAAAGAATTTGTCCTTTCCAGTCCAAGACAGGCCACAGAGGCAGATACAAGCACCAGAGGCAGATCTCAGCCACAAGGCTCTTGCAGGCAACGACAGTGGGGTGCTACAAACCCAAAAGGAGGCGAGGACAAGTCACAACCTTACAGGAAACTGTCCCAATGACTTCCCCCTTCCAATGCCAAACTCTTCACTATTGGCAGCTCCCTTAGGGGGGGAAACTTGCACTTTTTTCTCAAAACTGGCAAGCTATCACCCAAAACAATGGGTGCTGAATATTGTCTCAAGGTTACAGGTTCCACTTTCATACTTTTCCAAGGCTAAAATGAATGCCAGACCTGCCACAATCAATGGGTAGAGGCACAAAAACAAATTACAGCTGTCATGGACATAAGAGCTATTCAAAAAGTACCACAGCAGGAAAAAGGACAAGGATTTTACTAGAGACTCTTCCTGGTACCCAGAAAGGACAAAGCCTGGAGACCCATTCTGGACTTTTCCACTCTAAATACTTACCTGGATGTTCTGAAATTCAAAATGCTGACACTACAACAGCTCCTTCCCATGTTGGGCAAGAAAGCTTGGCTTGTTACTTTGGACTTCAAAGAGGCATACCTGCATGTCCCTATCAGACAATTGCAGAAGATGCCTCAGATTCATAGCTGGTTCAATGCACTACCAATTCTCTGCACTGCCCTTTGGCTTATCTGCTGTGCCCAGGGTCTTTACCAAGTGCCTGGCACCAGTAATTGCATTTTGCAGACAAAAAGGAATTTGGATATATCCATATCTGGATGACTGCCTGATTCGAGCAGAGAACAAGGACATTCTTCTACAGTATCTGGCGTACGTAAAAAGATTAAGTTGCCTAGGGTACACTGTAAACTGATAGAAATCAAAACTAGTGCCCTCACAAGATAATATTCATGGGTGCCAGCTTAAATACAACAGCCCAGATGGCTCATCTCGCACCAGACAAACGAGGACAACTGACTCAGTATTTTCAATTGATGGCAAAGTCCCAACTCCCTGCAAGAAAAATTCTGCAGGCCTTGGGATTCATGGCATCCTGCATACTAATTCCATATGCAAGACTGCATATGAGTAAATTACATTGGTACCTAAAAAGTGTTTGGTCTCAACATTCCCACAGCTTGGAGACAGTAATACCACTAATTCCCTGCCTACAACAGAAGTTTTGATGGTGGGCACAGGCATGTCGCCTCAAGGGTCATCCTTTCACTCTTCCCACAGCCGGGCAGACTTAACAGACCTTGGATTACGCCTGGGGAGCACACATGGCAGGAAAATGTATTCGGGGCAAATGGACCACAGACCAGATGCATCTTCACATCAGAGATGCTGGCTGTACAAAATGCCCTTACAGCTTTCAAGGATCTTCTACATCCAGGACAATTTACTATTAGACAGACAACACCACTGTAATGTGGTACATAAACAAGGGGGCACTCATTCTTATCCCCTATGCAGACAAGCCATGACCTTGTGGAACACTGCTCTAACCTACCAAGTTCATCTGCAAGCACAATTCCTGCCAGGAAAAACTCTGGCAGACTACTTGAGCAAACATCCTGGATCCTCACGAGTGGAAATTAAATCCACAAGTCTTCAGCATGATGCAAAAATTGGGGTGCCCGGATATAGATCTTTTTGCCTCGCCACTGAATTACCAACTACAAAACTTCTGCACAAGGACTTATCACACAAGCATGGAAAGTGGATGCTCTTTCGTTCAGCTGGAAAAACCTAAATGTTTATGCCTTCCCACCTCTGCCTCTCCTTACAAAGGTACTCCTAAAAGCCAGACAAGAGAAACATCAGATTATTCTGTTTGCGCCAGACTGGCCACACCAGCATTGGTACCCAATCTTAAAGAACTTGGCTCAAGGCTCAACTTGGATTTTGCCACAAATTCCACACCTGACTTGGCAAAACAATCAGATACTGCATTCAGCTCAACCTTAAACCTGGCTGCATGGCAGTCATTAGCCAAACAGACAACTTCTCTCTCTACAGCTGTTATGGATGTCATTTTGGAGGCCAGGAGGCCTAGCAGCAGGAAATCTTATTCAGAAAAGTGGAAGAGATTCTGTCTGGAACCAGGCTCAAAACCTTGATCCTCTGGTCCCGAACATTCCTTGGGTACTACAATACTTGACAGAGATGCTGGACAAAGGACCATCATCAATTAAGATTTATGCTTCTGCTGTCTCTGCTCATTACAACACAGATCCTCTTTTCTCTCGCCCATTGCTAAAGCAGTACCTCAGAGGGGCTAAAAACATCAGACTGCCCCGGAGAGCACCAACACCAACTTGGGATCTCAATTTCGTTTTGGAAAAGCTCACTTTGCCTCCATTTGAACCAGCCAATTCAGCAGAGTTAAAATATACATCATGGAAAACTGCTCTGATTCTGGCACTAACCTCAGCATGAAGAGTCTCAGAACTGCATGCACTAATGGCAGTGGAGCCTTTCATCATTTTCCAGCATTTTCTTAAACTTTACCTTTATGCCTAAGGTGGTATCCAGTGTGGCTCTTAACCAAACTATTCACTTGTCAAACATTTTATCCAAATCCCCAGAATAAAGGGGAGAGACTTTTTACATTCCTTGGACGTACACAGGCAATTGTGCTTCTACTTGGACAAAACAAAAGCTTCCAGAAAATCTGAACAATTGTTTGAAATGGTCTGCTTTGAAATAGCCTTCCCCTGTGATCCTGCAGCATATGATGCAAGGTGGATAGGACAGTTTATCCAGTTCTGCTACACACATGGGAAATCAGTACCTGGTGATTAGACCACATTCCACCAGGGCAACTGCCACTTCTACTGCCTACCTTAGAGGAGTACCTACCAAAGATATCTTGGAAGCTGCAACTTGGAGTTCTTTACCAAGAATTACTATTTGCCTCTTAATTCAAGATCCAGAGCTGGCTTTGCTACTGCAGTGCTGCAGGGCCTCATAGCCACACCATATCCTCTAGATAGAGCCAGCCACCCAAACTCAGCTTTGGGATTCTACCAAAGTGTAATGACTGCAGCAGTGGAACACTATTAATAGTACAGTTTTGTACCTACCATAAATGTAGATGTTTGTCTTCACTGCTGCAGTCCAGGTTACCCACCAGCCCTGGTCTTATCTGGGACTAACCTATACTACCTATGTAGTATATTTGCTGGTTACTGAAGGTTTTTTTTTACCTTTTTTTGTATGTTTTATTAGCAATGTGTATTGCCTACCATTTTTGGGGGCACCTGACATCTGGGGCAAGAAACTGAAGAAAATAGCATCTGCTGCTTATATACCCCTGGCCCTCTGTCTGGGAAGAGGCGACAGCAACCGACGTCTGATCAAGACTTTGGAGCTCAGGCAGACTGCGGGCCCGCCTGACTGCAGGATAACCCAAGTGTAATGACTGCAGCAGTGAAGACACTAACATCTACATTTATGGTAGGTACAAAACTGTACTTTTCCGGAAGTTCCAAAATTCAACATGTTGACACTACAGCAGCTACTGCCCATGCTGGGCAAGAAGGCTTGGCTCGTAACTTTGGACCCAAGAGGATTACCTGCCTGTCCCAATAAGACAATCTTGCAAAAGATACCTCAGATTCATAGCTGGCTCAATGCATTACCAATTCTCTTCACTGCCCTTTAGCTTATCTACTGCGCCCAGGGTCTTCACAAAATGGCACCAGTAATTGCTTTTTGCAGACAAAGGAATTCAAATGTATCCCTACTTGGACTACCTAATTCAAGCAGAGAACAAACATTCTTCTAAAGCATCTGGCGTTTGTAAAAAGATTACTAATTGGCCTAGGGTACACAGTAAACAAAGAAATCAGAACTAGTGCCCTCTCAAGAGATAATATTCCTGGGTGCAAGCTTAAATACAACTGCCCAGATGGCTTCAGTTGCGCCAGGCAAAAGCAACTGACTACAAGAAATTGGCAACACAAACCCAGTTATCTGCAAGGAAAATCCTGCAGGCCTTGAATTTCATGGCATCCTGTATTCTAATAATTCCATATGCCAGACTGCATATGAGGAAACTACAATGGTATCTAAAGTGTTTGGACTCTGCATTGCCACAGCCTGGAGACAGTAATTGCACTCATTCCCTGGAGACTGTAATTGCACTCATTCCCTGCCTGCAACAGGTGTTTTGATGGTGGGCAGAAGCCTGTCACCACAAGGGTCTGCCATTCTGTTTACCCACAGCCAGACAGACACTGATAATGGATGCATCAGATTATGCCTGTGGGGCCCATATGGCAGGAAAATGTGTTCAGGGCACATGGCCTGTAAACCAGATGCATCTTCACATCAATAAAAGAGATGCTAGCTGTTCAAAATGCCCTGACGGCTTTCAAGGACCTGCTTCATCCAGGCCAGTTACTGATGGACAACACTACGGTCATGTAGTACATAAACAAGCAGGGAGGTACACACACCTACCCCCTCTGCAGGCAAGCAATGACCTTATGGGACACAGCATTGGCTTTTCAAGTTCACCTGCAAGCACAATTCTGGCCAGGAAACAAATACTCTGGCAGACTAAGAAGAAACCTCAAGGATCCCCACGAGTCAAAACTGGTCCACAAGTCTTCAGCATAAGGAGATGGGGATGCCTGGACATAGATCTGTTTGCCTCCCCTCAACTGCCAATTAGAGATTTTGCACAAAGATTTATCACAAGCAAGCATGGAAAGTGGATGCCCTATCCTTCAGCTGGAAAAATCTAACTGTATATGCCTTTCCTCCACTGCCTCTCCTTCCTAGGGTACTCCTAAAGGTCAGACCAGAGAAACCAAAAATGATGCTGATTGCACCAGACTGGCCACACCAGCACTGGTACCCAATCCTAAAGAGCTTATCTCAAGGTCCAGCATGGATATCGCCTCAAACTTCTCACTTGCTGACCCAACAAAACAATCAGATCCTGCACAGCCAACTCTGGACCTTAAATCTGGCAGCATGGCGGATAATGTAGCCATTCAGAATACTCCTCTTTCAAAAGCTGTTATGGATATCTTGGAGGCCCAGTACCAGAAAATCTTATGCAGAAAAATGGAAGAGATTCTGTGCTTGGAACCAGGAACAAGGCATTGACACGTGTGTACCAAATATCCCTCTGATTTTATAATACCTGCGATGCTGAACAAAGGCCTTTCTCCAATTAAGATTCATGCCTCTGCCATTTCAACCCATTACAATACAGAACCACCTATCTTTTCTCATCCTTTAATAAGGTAGTAACTCAGAGGGGCCAAAAACAGTAGGCGTCAAAGGAGCGCACCAATTCCGGCCTGGTACCTCAGTTATGTTTTGGAAAAACTCACTGCCTCCTTTCAAGCCAGCATAAACAGCAGATATAAAATTCTTATCCTGGAAAACTGCTCTGCTCCTAGCAATAACATTGCCACTAGCAATAACCTTTGCAAGGCGAGTCTGAGTTACAAGCACTTATGGCTGTGGAAACTCATTTTTCATCCAGACAGGGTTTCTCCGAGGACAAACCCTACATTTATGCCTAAGGTGGTGTCCAGTGTGGCCCTCAACCAAACCATCCACTTGCCTACCTTTTTTCCAAATCCACGGAACAAGGGTGAGAATCCTGCATTTTTTGGGCATACACAGGCAGTTGCACTTCTGCTTGGATAGAACTAAAGCTTTCAGAAAGACTGAGCAACTTTTAGTGGCATGTGCTGCAAGATCACAAGGAAAGGCTATCTCAAAACAGACTTTCTAAATGGATAGGCCATTGCATCCGTTTCTGCTATTGCTATTCTCAAGATGGCAAATCGGTGCCTAAGGGCATTGGGCCTCATTCCACCAGAGCAGCAGCCACTTCAGCAGCCTTCCTCAGAGGAGTACCAACCAAAGATATCTTAGAGGCTGCAACCTGGAGTTCAGTGCACACCTTCACAAAGCACTGCCACTTACCTCAGTCTAGAGCAGGCTCTGCCACTGCAGTTCTGCAGGGCCTCATAGCCTCTCCTAACCCTATTTAACCCAGCCACCCTTCCTCAGCTTTGGGATTCAACCCAAGAGTAATGACTGCAACAGTGAAACACTAACATAGTTGTGTACCTACCATAAATGTAGACGTTAGTGTATTCACTGTTGCAGTCCAGGTTACCCACCATCCCCCTCTTTGCTGGAGCTTTTCTGCACTATACAACCTTTTTGTTGTATTTGCTTGTAGATGAAGGAAATGTTTTAGTGCATGCATATTTTTCAGCCTACCAATTTGGGGGCACCTGACATCTGGGGCAAGAAAAACTGAAGAAAATGGCATCTGCTGCATCTTTTATACCCCTGGCGCACTGTCTGGGAAGAGGAGACTGCAACAGACGCTGGACCTAGACTTTGGAATTCTGGCCGACCTGAGGGTAGCCTGCCAGCAGGATAACCCAAGAGTAATGACTGCAACAGTGAATACACTAACATCTACATTTGTGGTAGGTACACAACTGTACTTTTCTTTCCTTGTCCTTCCTTACTTGGGCAAAGGTCACCAAAAACTTGCCTTCTTTCTGTAATTCACCAAGGTTATTGCATGCATCGTTTGAAATCCACACACACTTTGGGAATTCTTCAGATTCTGCTCCCACCTCCCAGGGGTGCTTAAGGCCTGTTGGAACTTCAGAGGTTGAGCAAACTCCTGAGGATGAATGGTTTTACTCCAGAATGTTCTTGGTTCCTTGGATCTCATGGATGCTTACCTACACATTCCCGTTTGTCCCTTTTTCATGAAGTTTTTGCTTCCTGGCATTTTTAGTTCTGTCCTTTGGCTTCTCTACTGCCCCAAGGGTTTTCAATAAACACTTTGCTCCTGTGATTGCTTTCTGCAGGTTGAGGGTTACAGGCCTCTCCTTACCTGGACAACCTGGTCATTTAGGCCTCTCCAGAGATTTTGCTGCAGTATCTTCACTTTGCTTTTTCTCTCCTTAGGTTTTCGGTAAATTTCTAAAAATCATTCCAGATTCCTCCCCAAAGATGCTTTTCTGGAGTGCTGACACTAGACTTCTCCAATGCTGGCATCCCTGCCTCCTCACAAGGCTTTAACTTTCAATCCCTTTTTCCTCTAGCTTCCATTACAGCCAGGGAGTTTGAGGGCTGTATAGATGCCACCATTCCTATGCTTCCTCTGACTGAGCTACACATGAGAGCTCCAGTGGCTTCTAAAGTCTAGCTTCAGCATTCCATCCTTTAGTCCCTCTTTCATTTATCAAGTGGTACTTCAGTAGTGGATTTCAGATCCAGGGCTTCACCTCCTATCCCCCTCTAACTGTACAGATGCCTTGGATGTGGGTTGGGGGGGGGACCTTCTTTGGTCCTCTGAAAGTGCAGGTCCTTTTGTGTCCTCCAAAAAGACCACTGTGTCTGAGATTAGAGCTCTTCTAGCTCTTCAGGCTTTTTATTCTCCCTTCCAGGGCCTCTAATTCTCACAGGCAATACCACAGTGATTTGGTGTATCAAATGGGGAGGGCATGAGGTCTCTTCCTATAGAAATTAGCCCTTCAGATTTGTGATCAAGCAATCCAGTATTAGGTGACCCTTCAGGCCATTTACAGTGACTTGGATCAGAACAGTGGCAGGTTCTCCTGAGCAGGTCCATAACGCAATCCCATGAGTGAATGCTTAACAGGGATGTTTCTAGACTTGTCTGCCAGTGATCTACTCTAGATCCGTTTGCGGCACCTCTGAACATGCAACTTTTACACCAGTCCCATGTCCTCTGGCCTGGAGGGTGGATACCCCATTTCTTGGAACGGGATCTGTTTATGCCCTCCCCTTGACTTATTCCAAATGTTCTTTCTGTCCAAGATAAAATGGGATGCTCCCAAAATATTGCAAGTAACTCCATTTTGGTCCAAATGGTATTTGTTCTCTCTTGCATTTAGCCAAGGGCAATTGCAAGTTGCCTCACAGGGTGGACCTACTCAAGACTAGGTCAGTTAGCCATCCCCACCTGTCCATTGTTCAGCTGACATTGTGGTTGATGAGATTTGATCCCCTTCAGACATCTTTTTGAGGACATGCTTGGGGTTCTGCAAGAGGCAAAGAAACACAAGAAAATTTGTCCAAATGGAACAGATTCTTATAACCTGGATCACTTACTGTGGATGTTTGGTTCTCTGAATTGCTCATTGTTGGGCTGGCATAGCCTTCTGTTAAGGCCCACTTATCAGCTGTAATATGCTTTTGATCCCCCTTGACCTATAGATTTGAGACCAGTTAAAGGCATCTTTCACTTTAGGCCTCCCACAAAGCCTATACTTCCTTTGTGGGACCTTGTTTTTGTTTTGGTAAAACTGAGGCTCCTCTTGAGCCTGCTGCTTTCAGCTTCCTTACATTGTTCTTAGGCTGTTTGTTTGGCCCTAATTTCTACTGGGTGGGTGAGTTGCAAGCCATTATGGCTGTGCCTCATTTCTTTTTCATAAGACAGGTGTTGATTCGTACTAATCCTTTCATGCCCAAGGTGGTTAATGAGTTCTCTTAATCAGTTTAGTCACTTGCCCACTTTTTCCCTTCTGCAATCTGCTAGTGAGAAGGTTTTGCACACCTTAGGTTTGCCTAGACAACTTGGATTTTATTTGACCAAGACTTTTTTGTAGATCTGAACAGCGGTTTGATTTCATCCTAGGTCTTTTTTTGCTTTCCAAGCAAACCATTTCTTGGATCTCAAGGCTATTTTTTTTTTTTTTGTGGGAAGAGCCTTCCTTCCTGTTAAGGCTTCTACTACAGCTGTATTTTCTTTTGGTGCTGCCCCCAAGGATTTGGATGCTAATGCTGTTGAGGCAGCTACCTGGATGTCTGTGCATACTTTTACCAAGCACTATAAGCTGGATATGCTTTCTAGGGCCAGAGGTGGTTTTGCCAAGGCCATTCTCCATGGCTTCCTCGTGATATGCTAGCTCATTTTTCCTCAAACATCCTGAACTATTGTAGTCTTGTAAAGAATACTGCAACAGTGATAGGACATAGAACAGTTGTGTAAAACCTTACATTTCACTGCAGTATTTGCTTGCTCTCCTTCCCCCTGGTCAGTCTGTCTTGTGGATGTGCCTGATGACCTTGGGCTATCTTTCCTACTGGGGCTTTTTCAGTTCTGAGGATGGTGGTCTGGATGTCACTTATGCTCTGCCATGTGTGGGAAGCAATTATAACCTAAAGGCTTTGGTGTACTGGTTGTCAGGCTATAGGCTACTGTAGGTAGAGGATGCCCATTTTAAAGAATACTGCAACAGTGAAGAGATCTACTGCTAGTGTAACACTTTACACAACTGGACTTTGAAGAAATAGGTCCAATATGGTGGTTTCGTGGCGCAAGTTTAGATAACAAACCTGCTCAGAGGAGTTTAAGAACTGGACCACAAAAAATGCTGTCAGTCTAATCTTTAGTTATGAATCTCAAGTTGTAGTATGTTTAGGAATACATGACAAAAAGCATTATATTTAGTAAGAGATCTAAGTAAAGGGGAAGAGTTCACTTTGGATCTAGTGGAGATGCCTTTGGAAATGGGAAAGATGAAAAGCTTTCCAAACAACTATAGAGAAGAGGTCATAAGGCATTAACAAGATTACCTAGAAGTTTTTATTGTTGCATGTGGGGATGTTCTTCGTTTTCCATTGCTGCAGTCCTTACTATTGGGTATAGTCCGCATCCAGTCGGCCCGAATACCAGAGTATAAGGCTGACGTCGGTCAGGGCGCATTAGACTGACGTCAGTACGTCAGGGTACTAATGCGCATGACCGGCGTCATATCCTCAGTCTTTTTTGCCGCGTGGTCCGATGCAGAAGCAGTTTTGCGAGTGCAGGTTGGCGTTCTGAAATATTTCCGAAACCGGAGTTTCAGACCGAATCAGAGTTGGCTAACTACCCCGTTGGGGAACATTTTGGTTTTTTCTTGCCTCAGTATTTAACCGGATGTCAGAAAAAGTGAATAACTGTATTTCTTGTGGGAAACAAATACCTCATAGGGATTACCATACATTGTGTATACCTTGTTTAGGGCCTGAGCACGACGTTGTTGGTTGCCGCTCTTGTGCTAGGTTTAACAAACGCACTATTAAGAGGAGGTTAGACTGTGCCAGATTAGTGTTTGGGAAGCGTTGCAATTATAAAATGCCGCCGGATGCTCCGGCGCCGCTTCGTCAAGAAGCGCAAGGACAAAACAGCGAAGCCTAGGGTTGATGAACCGACAGTCCCGGACGTCGGTTCTTTAGATGGCTCAGTGGAGCCAGAGGTTTTGCCAGGAGTTTCTATGGAGTCTCAGGCAGAAACTTTACTTTTACAGGATGTACCCTCTCAGGAGGCAGGCCAGGCTGAGGGGCTTCTCAGGTAACTATTCTTCCCTCTCTTCCCAAAGTAGTTAGAGCCTCTCCTTCTGTTGCCAAAACTTCTTTTAGAGGTAGGCCAACTTCAGCTTCAGTAGGGGCTTCTCCTAGACCTTCGGGTTCTGTACCTAAGAAACATATGCTTAAAATGGCAGAAGATTTGATTACTATGATTAGAGGTTCTATGGGCCCTCCTGATAAGAGGCCTAGAGTGGAACCAGAGTTTGACAGTTTTGAACAGGGTTCAGGGGCTTCTGAGTCTTCTGCGGAAGATTTGCAGGAGTATCCTCATTATTCTGATTCTGATGTGGATGATGCCACTCCTTCGGCTTCTCCTCCTGAGGATTTTTTTAACTCAGAGACTCTGCATTCCATGAGGGAGCACTTTAAATGGGAAGGCCAGGATTACTCTGATTCCAGGAAGAGACTTAGGGAATTCTTTTTACCCCAGCATAGGCCCTTAGCTATACCTCCTGTGTTGAATGTGGTGGAAGATGTTTTTGCAGAGGCTTCCCTGAACCCTGATTCTTTGCCTCCTGCTCCTGTTAAACCTGATAGGTACTATAGGGTGCCCGAAGCTCATAAGTATTTGTTTAAGAGTCCTAGGGCGGACCCAGAAACTGTTTCTCAGGGGCCTAAAGGTGTTAAGGCCTCTGTGGTTAAAAATCCTGTTCCCACTGACAAAGAGGCAAGGGCGTTAGATAGGTGGGGTAAGAAAGTGTATACTACTTCCACTCTAGCCATGAGGGCGTTGAATTGTCAGTTTCACATGCTGAAATATCAAAATTATCTCCTTTCACAATTGAAATCTAAGGTGGATGCTTTGGCGGAAGGTATTGATTGTAAAGACTTGCTGGATTTAGTTTGTGTCTGAACAAGTGGGCAAGCATTCTTTGCAATGTGGTTTTGATGCTGTGCAGGCCTCCTCGAGGGTGGCTGCCACTAGTTCTGTTCGCAGGCATGCCTGGTTGAGGGATCAAAATTTGGCTGAGCATGTTAAGACACGGATTTTGGATGCTCCTTTACAGTCTGATGTGTTTGGTTCACCTGTGGAAGCAGTTTTAAAGAAAATGGAGGACAAAGCTAAGTCTATGCAAACTGTTAAAGATTTTTTGCAGGTACAGCCACTGAAGTTTAGTAGAAATTGGCCTGCTAAGGGGTGGACATATCCTGCTTATGATTCCCAGTCTAGGGGTAGGTCTAGACGTGGTAGGGGCAGGGCTCAAGGTTCTTTTAGGCCTAGAACAGGGAGTTCACCTGCTCAGACTTCTGGTGAGGGCAGGGGTCAGTCCTTTCGTAAACAGACCCAATGACCTGCCTTTTCAGCTGCCAGTAGATTCTCGTCTGGCAGCTCCTTTGCAAGGACGACTGTCTCTTTTCAAAGAAAATTGGGATTTAATTACTCAAGACAGATGGGTGTTGGACATCATTCAGCCAGTCCCTGTATCAGAAAGGGGCCTAGGATTTTATTCTCGCATGTTCCTAGTACCAAAAAGGGGAACACGTGGAGACTGCTTTTGGATTTATCTCTCCTCAACACTTATCTGGACATTCCCAAGTTCAAGATGTTGACGTTACAACAGCTTTTACCCCTGCTGGGCAAAGATCACTGGATGGTAACTTTAGTTCTCAAGGAAGCTTACCTTCATGTGCCTATCAGGCTAAGTTACAGGAAGTATCTGCGGTTTCGAGCTGGAAATTCTCATTATCAGTTCTCTGCATTGCCCTTTGGCTTATCTACTGCCCAGAGTATTCACAAAGGTTCTGGCTCCAGTGATAGCTTACTTCAGGCTACAAGGACTTCAAATCTATCCTTATTTAGACGACTGCCTGATTCTGGCTCAAGAAAAGGAAGACCTTCTACAGCATCTGGAATATCTTATAGCAGTGCTAAGATGCCTAGGGTATTCTGTGAACGAAATAAAGTCCAGTCTAGTACCCTCTCAAGACATGTGCTTTCTGGGTGTGAGACTGAATACAGCAGCCCAGATGGCCTTTTTAACCCCGGACAAACAAAGAGTCTATCACTTTACTTCCATCAACTATCTCATCAGTCCGTGCTGACTGCAGAGACAGTCCTTCAAGCATTAGGGTTCATGGCATCTTGTATTCTGGTGCTTCCCAATGCCAAACTGCATATGAGGAAGTTACAATGGTATCTCAAAATGTATGGACACAGCACTGCCAGGATTTAGACACTGTCATTCAAATAATACCTTGCCTTCAAAGAGAATTTTTGTGGTGGGCTCAGGAATGTCACCTAAACAAGGGACTCTCTGTGACCCGGCCAGAGGAGAGTCAGATTTTACCGACAGATGCCTCAGACATTGCTTGGGGAGCTCATCTAAATGGAAAGTGGATACAAGACAAGTGGCCTGCCAGACTACAGCATCTACATATCAACATGAAGGAGATGTTAGCAGTCCAGTTCGCATTGCTGGCTTTCAAGGAGTTACTTCTTCCAGGGCAGGTGTTGATTCTAACAGACAACACAACTGTCATGTGGTACTTCAACAAACAAGGGGGAACACATTCTTATCCTCTATGCAGGCAAGCGATGATTTTATGGGAGACTGCGCCACGCTTGCACCTAACTCTTCAGGCAAGGTTTCTGCCAGGAGCACAGAACTCCTTAGCAGATGTGTTAAGCAGACAAATCATGGATCCCCACAAGTGGAAACTGGATCTTCATGTATTTCAGAAATTGACAGTGTCATGGGGAACTCCAGACATAGATCTGTTCGCTTCTCCACTAAACCACCAGCTGCCACAGTTTTGCACAAAGGGGTTTCATCACACAGCTTGGAAAGTGGATGCTCTGTCTTTCAGTTGGACAAACCTTCATGTGTATGCCTTTCCACCTCTGCCTCTTCTTCCAAAGGTACTGTTAAAGGACAGACAGGACAGGCCAAGGATGATTTTGATAGCTCCAGATTGGCCTTGGCAGCACTGGTACCCTCTACTACGGAGTCTGGTAAAGAAGCCTCCATGGCCTTAACCTTTGATTCCACATCTGTTTTCCCAGCAGGACGGTCATCTGCTCAATGTCAAGCTTCACTCTCTTCATCTGACAGCCTGGCATATTCTGTGTTGAAACACAGCAGGTCTCAACTTCCTCAACAAGTTTTAAATGTGATTAGGGAAGCTAGAAGACCTAGTACAAGGAAAGTGTACGCAGCAAAATGGAAGAGATTTTTATTTTGGAGTAAAGCAAAGAATTTGGAGATTTCTGAGCCTAATTTGAGTATGGCTCTTCAATATCTTACTGAGTTACTGGACAAGGGTCTGTCCTTCTCTTCCATTAAGATTCATGCTGCAGCAATCTCAGCTCACTATGATTGTGACCCACCATTGTTTTCGCATCCTTTGTTCAAGCAGTTTCTTAGAGGGGCAAAAAATATAAGACCCCCACGTAGAGCTCCTACTCCTGCTTGGGATCTCAATTTTGTGTTGGAAAAACTTACTCTACAACCTTTTGAGCCTGCGGCTACTGCTGAATTGAAATATTTGTCATGGAAGACTGCTTTTTTGTTGGCTATTCTGCAAGAAGGGTGTCTGAGTTGCAGGCCCTTATGGCAGTCGAGCCCTTTTTGATTTTCCATAAGGATAGGGTATCATTACGTACTAATCCTTCCTTTATGCCTAAGGTGGTTTCTAGTGTGGCTTTAAACCAAACTATTCATTTGCCTACTTTTTATGCAGACCCCCAAAATAAAGGGGAAAAGATTTTGCATACTTTAGATGTACACAGGCAATTGCGTTATTACTTAAGCAGGACTAAGGATTTTAGGCAGTCTCAGCAGTTGTTTGTTTCTTTTGCTTTGAGTTCGCAGGGCAAGCCTGTGTCAAAACAAACTATTTCTAGGTGGATTGGCTTTTGCATTGCATTTTGTTATTCCCATCATGGCAAGGAGGTTCCAGCTGGGATTAGGCCTCATTCCACTAGGGCTACTGCCACTTCAACAGCATTTCTACGGGGGGTGGCAACTAAGGATATTTTGGAAGCAGCTACTTGGAGTTCAGTGCATACTTTCTCTAAGCATTATCACCTTCCTATCTACTCTAAGTCTAGGGCTGGTTTTGCCACAGCTGTTTTGCAAGGCATGTTGTCAGCTCCTGCTTCTTTATGATTTGCCAGCCTCCCTTACCTCTGCTTTGGGATTCTACCCAATAGTAAGGACTGCAGCAATGGAAAACGAAGAACATAGTACAGTTTTGTACCTACCATAAATGTAGATGTTCGAGGATTCCATTGCTGCAGTCCAATTTACCCTCCCTCCTTCCCCTCTGTGTTTAGGGGTGGTTGTGTAGGTGAGTTTACCTGCTTCTATTTTTGTATATATTGTTCATGTTTTGGTGCAGGTATTTTGGGCCTTGTCTTTTTAGGGTCTTCTGACATCTGGGGCAAGAAAAGACTGAGGATATGACGCCGGTCATGCGCATTAGTACCCTGACGTACTGACATCAGTCTAATGCGCCCTGACCGACGTCAGCCTTATACTCTGGTATTCGGGCCGACTGGATGCGGACTATACCCAATAGTAAGGACTGCAGCAATGGAATCCTCGAACATCTACATTTATGGTAGGTACAAAACTGTACTTTTCCCTCCTGGAGCAGCCGATGCCCTATCTGAAGTCACTACACCTTGTGTACAAGGGGAGTTGGCAGGTGCCATGATCTGTTTCTTGCAGTTGAAGCCCAAAGCAGATGTCAAAGTCAGTTGGTCTGCACCAGAGAGACTACTTGGAAGGCTAAATACCCCATTGGGGAACCTATGTATCGTGACTGTCAGACTTCTCAGTTGTGGCAACCTGATACCGTACTGGGACTTCTACTTTTGTGACTTACTTGGGGCTGGTATAGGACTTCCCTAACCCATTTATCGGATGTAAATTTTTATTCATCCTTAACGTATGGTATTCAGATCAAATTCTGCCTGTATTTCAGTTCATGGAAGCCTGAAAACTCTCTAGCTCCTTCCTAGCCATGATCTGGTCCCCATTCACTCTGATCTCGTTTGCTGCTCTTTGCTTGGACATGTTTGACTACTTTCGGTCCGTTTCTGAAGTCTTAATGTACGTGTACACTCTTTAGCTCTGGTTTCTTTCTTTGTATCCCTTTTTCTGTGGTACTTTCTCCCTTCCCTAAAAAAAAAAAAAAAAAAAAAATCAAGCTCAATTGATTTCTCAAGTCTTTCCTGCCCTAGTAGTTGACCTTTTATCTCCAACAGGTGTATCCACATGAGCCTGCTGTCTGCTGCTTAGGACCTGAATATTTGAATAAGCAGTAGGTAATCTGAGGCCTTTAATCCTTGGGTTCTCAGGGAAAGTAAAGCTTTTTTTTTAAAAGGATGCTTCTTTCCACTATGCAGAGGGACGATACAAAGGTCTAGATCAGCTGATACCTAGGTTGGATCCAACTTTCCCGAAGCCTCAAATTTTTGGATTTGACAAATGGTATCCCTGGATCCCAAGACTAAGGCTTTCCTGGTCTGTTGGATCAAAAACCTTTCCTGTGGACAGTCTACTTGCTGTCACTGGATAAAGTGCGGTTAGTGTCCCCTCTCCCTTTCTGGAGAGGCACTGGAGGCCTTTATTGTCATTCCACTCTTCCAAAAGTTGAGGCAGATGTGGCTAGTATGAGTTAACTGGTCAGTGACATCAGAGGGGGTACCCTTATAGTTCCTATCCCATCAGATCAGGGACTGCCACCAGGATCCACTCAACTCTATGTATGAGATTGGAGTGCTGATCAGACTGCTCCAAATCCATCTGTCTGAGCTGAAGGTTTTATTTGGATTCGACTGACTTCAGCTTTTTTTTTTTCCTGATCCTGAAAGCTCTGCCTTGAGGCTTCTATGCCTGATCTGAGTTTATCGGGAGTTGACTGAACCCCCTTGGAAGTTTTTGGAGGATTCTCTCCCTCTCGGAGCTTCAGTATTTGGTTGGGATGAGTCTTCCTCTGGGGGGTGGGTGCTGGTGGACCAGGGACTCCTTGCTCTGCTCATTTTGTTTCCTCCTCTCTGGGGATGTCCTACTTTGAGGTAGTGAAGAGGGTCTTTTTCTGTGCCTTCAGATCTGGTGGGTCTTCCCTTCAGCTCCACCCTTCACCCAGCTGACAATGTCATGTGATCCTCGCCACTGGGACAGCCAGTCCAAATCTTAATCTACCCAGTCTGGGATGATTCCCTCTTGCTTGATACCTCTTGTACCATCCTACTGAAGTCCTGCACAGTCGAGTCTCTAGCCACAAATACTGGCTTTGAGGGAGAGGTCTCCCAAATCACCACATGTCTCCTTTTGTAGGTGTCCTTGAGCCAACAGGTCTGGGACAGATCACCCACCCATCTTCTGAATAGTCTGTACACTTGGAAGCTTTCAGGACTGGCCAGTCTACCTCCTGGAGAGCCTCGCCTGACTTTACTGAACCCATCCCCAAGAGACCAGGTAAAATTACTGCACTTCCAGATGAAAGGCAGTATTGGAGTAAGGGCATACCAGTTGATGCCATGGTTGTGGCAGTGGCCATTAAACCAAGTTTGTCCATCCCCCCCTAATGAGGAGTCTAGGACCATGAAAAGGTTTGGGATGTGTACACTTGTGACTTTCTTACAAATCTCTGAATTATGTAGCTGACTTGAGATTGCAAAGGGGCCTAATCAGAACTTTACAACTTCTTAGCAAGGACCACTGCTGAAGGGTCGCAAGCATCTGCGGTTCAGTTGACTACGATTAAACTCATCTGTGAGGCTCCTCTCCAACACTAGGAAGGCACCTCAAACATTGGATTGGGGCACATGTACTAGACATGCCTAGATGCACTTGTGACTTTGCAGAGCCTTTCAAGTCTCATCAGTGCTCAGTTTGACAGATTTTCATTCAGACTCATGGTGCAACACCATGTGTGAAAGACTGACCTAATCAGCCATTGTACACTTTTTTTCAACCCCCTCCCCAAAACTAACTTTTTTTAAGGAATCTACTGGAAGTCTCAATGTGCTTAAACAATCTCTAGGTCCATTCCAAGACTTGTGTGGAACTAGTTCTCCCAGAGATAGAGGGGTAAATGATGGCAGGCGCCCTCATGGCACTGTAGGCTCACAGTACAGGGTCCAGAGATTTTCTCATACCTTATCAGCACTCATGAAAAGGAGGGCCTGACTCTTTCCAATGGAGGCATTTTGGAGTCTGGTTTTCCCTGCACCAAATGGCCTGGCTAAATGTAACACTTGAGTGCAGAGAATTATCTGAGGATATTCCATACCACTTTTTCCTACCACCCAATCTATTAGTTCCCCTGATCAACCCTATCTGAGGGAGCCAGCAACCCAGCAAACGCAAGTTGCTCGCATGGTCATACAAGACTTCCCGCCAGACCAAATAGGACCTAAAACGTGCTCTTTCCAGTTCCAAAGAGGACAGGAGACAGATTTTAGATGTGTGCTAAACAAGTCTGTTAACCAAAGTTCCGGATAGTCATGGGTACAGTCCATTCTTTTTGACATAGGGTGACTGGAGGTGCTCTATGGACCCTCAGGACAAGTACTATCCTAAAGATGAACAGATGGTCAGTTTTTCTCAGTGGGAGCTGGTCAACCAAATACTTGGCAGTTGGGTAGCAGCACATCTAAGGCTGCAGGGAATTTTAGACTGGCTAAATGCAATTTGAAATTTTTATATCTTTAATGCCTTTTTGGTCATGAACTTTGTAGCACTCATCAAAACCTCCTTAGCCTTTCATATAGATGGGGTTACCTTGTGTACCAGTGTTTTCCTTTACTGAAGGTGGCATCTGAATCCAGTATTAATCGGACCATATACTTTCCAAAGTTCAGTAACGAGTTATTTGTTACTTTTACTGGGCATAGGCAGTTGTGGTTTTCCTTACACCGTACAAAAGGATTTGAAGAAATCAGACCAACTTTTTCTGTTGCACATCAGATTGGGGGAAGCTGTCACTAAAGGTTTCTATAACTAGATGGATTGCGGAATGAATTTTCTTTTTATATACAAAAGGTTGAATATTACCTTTTCAGAGACGTGTAAAAGGTCATTCTACTACATCCATTGCTACTTCTATTGTATTCCTATCCAACTTCAATCGATTGTGCAGCTGCTACTTGGTCTAACCCACATACCTTTATCAATCACTATAAATTGGATCTGGTATCGAGGAGGAGTGACCTTTGGCTTGACCATTCTCAGGAATATTCTTAAGGATGAATGAAAATTGGCATCAATGTTATGGCAAGAACAACTTCCTGAATGTGTCCACTGTCATTTATACTTAAATCCCCCCCCTCCTATCCCCCTGCTAGTAGGAAGAAACTAGGACACATTGGACACTGTTCCTTGGGTGTTTTAACTCCAATGATGGTTCTTTGTAAGGTTTCCTATTTCTGCATCAAGTGGTTATATTATCTGCAAGAATGGTGACCAGAGCATCATAAGTTGGAGGGAGCTTGAGAGTTTGTAGCCTTCCAAGAGGTGAAATAGTGGCAGTCTGAACCAAGGGTCTTGGATCCAAGCAATGCTGTTTGGGTAAATGTCCATCCAGAATATCTAAATACTCCTGGTCATATCTTAAGAGGGTGCTTCTGTTGTCTCCGTGGGGATTCTGATTTGGAGGAAAATCCTGCATTGATTTCCCTGAGGATTTTTTCCTCTTGTGGAACTCTTCACACTAGGGGAACACTTCAAGTAGGAACCACAAGACTACCCACAATCTAAGGAATTGGAAAGCTTATTAACCTCCCAGAACACACCCCATGCCATTAATCTGTGTTGATGTGTACTCCAGGACTCCTTAAAGCCAGTCTACCTGCCTCCTACCTATGTAAAGACTAGCTTTATAGGGTTCTGGATTCATAAACCTTAAGAACCCTGTGGCAGACCCTGAGGCTGTAACTCAAGCTCCTAAGGGAGCCAAAGTTGGCACGTCCAAAACCCCATTACTTACTGACAAGGGCCTTGGATTTGGGAAATTTTACACATCTGTTACCCTTGCCTTGCAGGCCTTAAACTGCTAGTTTCAGTCAAATGGTTAAATACCAGGAAGCTATGCATCAATGAAGCAGCAATTGGGTGTGGAGAACAAGGGTCTCAATGGAAGCTAATGGACATTTTGTAGTTCCTGCTCTCGGGCAGCCAAACACTACCTGGGCTGCAGGTTCTGTTGATATGCCTGGCTGAGCGTTTTTCCCCAGACCATGTCAAATCCAACTTCCTGAAAGTATGCCTTTGGATAAAGACTCTTTGGCCCCAAGGCAGAAGCTGTACTTGAGCTAAATTCATGCTTTCAATTGGAATCTGGCTAAAAAAAAGCATCTGATCAGCTTTCCGTTTAAGTCTCAATCTGGACCACATGATCCTGCATTTTCTATTGCCTAGAGTGAGGTGGTAGTGCAGGCATTCCATGAACATGGATCATGCCTGTTGCTGATGGTCAGAGAAGCTCTTTTGTGACCATCTGGTGGCACATCTAGTACTGTTCCAGTGAACATCTGCAAATGGAGGAACACGCAAGCAAATCTGCAGTCCGAGGCTACCACTCCACCCATATAGTAAAAGAAGGAATCGGTACTGCAAAACTAAACAAGGATATAAATTTTTGAGCTAGCAGGAACACACAAGCAAATCTAGTCTGCGGCTACCACTCCACCCATACAGTAGAAGGAATCTGTATGCAAAACAAGGATATACATTTTGAGCTTCGAGCAGGGTCAGTCCACCCAGGCATTCTACTTGTATTTTTTGAGAGTGAAGCTATTACATTAACAGTATTTCTTAGTACTCGGTGCTAATAAAACTGACTTGTAGCCTTGTGCCCCCCCCAAGCTAGTGCAGTCATCCTAACTGTCCAATAGACAGTATACATTTAATTCAGATCCCTGTGACTAAACCATCAGGGTGCCCCCCCATGCTTTCTGCCTTAGTTTGTATCACTTGGAGACGCACCTGTTTGCATCTCTATACATTCCCCTTCATTGCTAACGTATCTCACTACTCTAATCTCTGCACAAACTGGTTACTAATCAGCAAGTCAATGTGAAGACACTCCCAACCTTAGTTTGCTGTCTCTTCTCTCCTTCACTTTACAAGTAGATGTTCATGTTACACTGCTACAGTCATTACACTTGGGTTATCCTGCTGTCAGGCAGTTCCCCAGTCGGCCTGAGTTCCAAAGTCTTGGTCCGGCATCGGTTGCTGTCGCCTCCTCCCTGAGGTCAGTGTGACAGGGGTATATAAGATGCAGCCGACACCATTTTCTTCAGTCTTTCTTGCTGTGCGGTGCCTGAAGCAAAAGCAGTTGGCAAGTGCTGGTCGGCAGTCTCCTGAGATTTTCATTCAGAATCCAGAACCGAAGTCTTCTACAAAGCCAAGTACCCCGTTGGGGAAACTTATTTCTTGCTTCAGACAGATGTCAGTAAGTGTTAACTATTTCTTGTGGGAAGCAGATACCTCAAGGATTTCCATTCCTATTTTATCCAATGCCTAGGCCCAGACCACTATGTCACTGTTTTACGCTAGGTTTAACTAGCGCACTATTAAAAGTCTGATTTTGCCACATTATTTTGGTTTAATTCAATTATACCATGCAGTCGGAACTTCCAACCAGAATACATAAAGCGCAAAGACAAGGATAAGCATCAGAGACCTAAAACTGACGAAGCTTCTTCTAGGCCAGTCGCCGGTTCTCTGGTTTTCAGCAAGGCACCTTCGCAGCCCTGACTACCACTTCTGTAGAACCACAGGCCGCCTCTGATTCTCACGTGGAGATGGCTGGGCCTTCGGATGCACAAGTTATTCAGCCTACCGAGACTAGCCTTTCAGAGGGATCCGGAGTAGCTGAGCAACCCACAGCTTCAGAGGGTGTCTTCAGACCTACTCAGTTGAGCATTAAACCCTCAACTAAGTTTAAGCCTCCTTTAAAATCAAAGAAACAAATACAGCATTCTCCAGGACAGGCCTACATGCCTAAGAAACAAATGCTCAAAATGGCCGAAGACCTAATAATTCTGGTCCGGGGGTCCCATCCCCCTCCTGATAAAAGGCCTAGACAGGATGTAGACTGACTCATCCGACCAGGTGTCAATTTCTTCTGATTCATCCTCAGACCTAGGATACTCTTTACCCCCTTATGAGGATTCTGATGCTGAGGAATCCATTCCATCAGCTTCACCGCCTGAGGACTACTCCTTTGGTGAAACCCTACATATGAGGGAGAATTTCCACTGGGAAGGCCAGGATTACTCAGAATCCAAGAAAAGGCTCACTTTTTTTATTACCTCAACACAGACCCCTTGCTATTCCGCCAGTGTTAGATATTGTGGATGATGTGTATACTGAATCCAGCTTAAATCCTGATTCCTTACCTCCAGCCCTTGTTAAACCTGACCGATACTAGAGTCCCTGACTCACACAAATTTCTGTATAAAAGCCCTGTAGCTGACCCTGAAACTATCTCAGGGACCCAAAGGAGTTAAGGCCTCAGCCAAGAATCAGTCCCCTCTAACAGATTCCAGAGCATTAGACAGATGGGGAAATGTACGTCTGCAGCTTTAGCAATGAGAGCCTTAAATTGCCAGTTTCACATGCTAAAATATTAGCAATTTTTACTGTCGCAGTTGAAACAGAAAATGCTTCCAGAATGAGATCCTCCTAATTTTAAAGAAATGCAAGAATCTGAAGTAGGAGATTCATTTGTCTGCAACCTGTGGGTTATGGATCCGATATCGGATCCGAACCGGCATGGTTTACCAGCTATGGATCCAAGCTCTCAGCTCCTCCCCTCACCCATAATGCCCTGCTCTACCCTCATGACCTCAGATCTCGTTTGCCGCGCATGGTGACCAGATTGTTTTTTTTCCAGCTAAGTGCTATATTCAGTGTTTAAATTAGTCAAATTTAAAAATTTTTTGGTTAATTTGTGTGAAAGTGTAGGTTTCCCTCTTGTATTACTTTTTTTTTTTTTTTTTAGAGTTTAATCTTAAATTTATTTCCCTCCCCTCGCTGGTAGCGTAGTGTGTTGGGCCTGTGAGTGATTTTTGTTTATTTTTAGTTACTTTACTTTAGTTCTAGTAACTTTTATTTGTTAGCTTGGGATGTCTGAGCAGCCCAAGGCTATTTTCTCTAAGTGCTCAGAGTGTGGCCATAAGCTTTCCCCAGCTGATGGCCACACTCTGTTAGATGCCTGGGGGTTGAACACCTCACATCTGGATGTTCCATTTGTGCAGGGTTCAACCCCAGGGCATTGAAGGAGCAGAGGTCCAAGCTTGTTTTGGCGGGTCTCTTGCCGCCGGACTCAGCTCCGACCTCCGCTCCTTCGGGGGTAACAGTCTCCACGGTTATTCCCTCTCCGGCTCCCCCTCCTCCTCCTGGGACTCAACCTCCCGTTTCTGGTCCGGAGGAGAGGGATGCTAGGGAGAAGGACCAGAGGGAGAAGCACCATAAGCAGCGGGCCGAGACCTCTGTTTCGGCCCCGCCAGCCAAGCGGGCTTCTCCCCCGGCCCCCTTGTCTACTGGCTCTCCTCCTCGGCTCCGGTCTCCAGTGTTTTTCACCGGGACCTGAGGAGGAGGAGACCCGATCTCCGTCGAGGCTATCGAGGAGGCACTCTAGGCCTACCTCGGTAGCCTCGTCGAGATCAACGTACAGCCTATCGGATGCTGATCTGGACCGGATGATGAGAAGGTTCATCCAGGCCCAGATGCAGATGGGAGTGCTCTTGCCTCCCAGGGGAGCTCTACCCTTTTTCAAGCCAATTGCTCCTTCTCCGACCCGCTACCGGGTTCGGAGCAGTTGGAGCCGAGCAGCCGGAGCTGGGGTGGGTCGGCGCCGATAGTACTTGGTACTTCGGATCCGACCCTGCCCTCGAGTGCATCGGATCCGACCTCTCGGAGCCTGGATCTGAGCCTCTGATCCGGGGGGATCAGTGCTCCTTCGGCACCGTCTGTCGGAGCGCACTGTCCCTTCGGATCAGAGTGCTTCGGCGCCGGCTCCGATCCACTCTTCGGATCCGAGGGGGAGCAGATTGTCGGATCCTTTGGTCGAGGTCGGCTCCCCTTCGGCCTTTGATGTAGTGGAGAGGGCCCTGTTGAGGGGCTCCGGACCCCCGGCACTTGTTTCGGCTCCGTCCCGTGCTCCCTCTGCACTGGGTCAGGCTTCCACCATCCGGCCCTTGGGACAGCCCGCTTCTGTGCCCCAAGCTGTTCCCCTGGAACAGGTTACTGCTTGCGAGGAGTCCTCTGACAGCCCCCCAGAGGATGTTCCTCGCAAGCATACATGCAAAAGGAGGCACATTGACTCCCCCGAGTCTCTCACGGAAGACACGGATTTGGAGGAAGGGGAAGGCTCCCCACAGTCACCCCCCGAGGATATCTCATTTTGAGACATCATGGAAATGCTCCGCATAAGGGGGGGGGTGGTCTGCCCCCTCGTCTTCCTCGGACGAGTCCGTGTTCTTGGAGGCATTTGAAGCGGGCCAGTCTACGTCTTGGGTGTCCCCTCCTGCCGACCCCCTGGTGGACCTCATTACCACCAGGGCGTGGAAGGAACCGGACACCGTGGAGCCAATCCCTGAGAGGCCCGACAAGATCCTCAGTCCACTGTCTGACCGTGCCCATTGGAGTAAGGGGCCCCCGGTAGATGCCATGTTGACGGTGGCGGCCACCAAGAGGGAACTTGCTCAGGAGAGTCCCTCAGTCCATCCCCCGAGCAAGGAGTCTCTGATGATGGACCGCTTGGGGAAGCGGATGTTTAGTTCAGCGACCTTCTCGGTAAGGGCGCTGAACTACCTGGCACACGTTATTAGGATGCAGCGCGATCTCATTAAAGAATACGCTGCATCTCCCCCAGAGTCCATGTCGGAGGAGGACAAAGTGCTGCACTCCACCCGCATGGCCACTCTTAGATCAGTTACCAATACCTCTATGCGGCTACTCTCCCATGCTACGGAAGGTGCCGCTAGAGCCGCAGGGGCAGATTTAGTCACGAAGTCAGGCCTGGCTCAGTCATTGTGATTTCTCAGAGCCCTTCAAAGCGTCATTTGCGAACGCCCCTTTTGATGGTTCTGCCCTCTTTGGCAAAACCGTTCGACACCTTGACCCAGAGCGAGAAGGACGGGAAGACGCTGTCTGCCGTCGGAATCCACTTCTCTGCACCCCAGAGGCCCTATTCTAGGAACCAAAAGGGTCAGAAGAAGATGTGGTTCCGGAAGTTGCAGCAATCCCAGCCTGCTCCGGACAACCAGTCCTTCCGTGGCAGAGGACAGGGAGGATGCCGCCCTAGAGGCAGAGGGGCTCCCAGGAACTTTGGGTCCAGAGAACCCTTCTCTGAACGGCCCACGCAGCAACCCTGAGGGGTTGCCCGGCTGCTCCACTCTGGAGGCAGTCGGGGGACGTTTTTCGGGGCACCTAGCGGCATGGGAGTCCATAACATCAGACCGCTGGGTTCTCCAGATCATATCCAGAGGATACCGTATCCCTTTTCGTCACTTACCAAAATTGAAGTCCCTCCCAGACGTTCCACCCGGTCAACGGGAGGCCGCTTTGGCAGAAATTGGGCATCTGCTAAAGAAGAGCCATCCAGCCCGTCCCCCCAGATCGGATCAGGGTTCTACTCCAGGTTCTTGGTGCCAAAAAAGACGGGGGATCTAAGACCAATTTTAGACCTTTCTCTCTTGAACCTGGCAGTTCCCAAGGAAAAGTTCCGAATGGTCACTCTGCAATCTATTCTCCCCCTTCTGGGAGAAAATCACTGGATGTGCTCCATAGACCTCAAAGATGCGTACTACCACATCCTAATGGACAGGCGCTCCAGGAGGTTTCTCCGCTTCCAGCTGGGAGCCAGTCACTACCAATTCCGGGTCCTTCCCTTTGGTCTCACCACAGCCCCCAGGGTGTTCACCAAAGTATTAGTAGTGGTAGCGGCCCACCTGTGGCTTCAGGGGGTGCAGGTCTTCCCCTACCTGGACGACTGGCTCCTTACCGCCCCAACAAGGCATCTACTACTATTGGCGCGAGACCCTTTCTCCATCTTGCTCCCAATCTGGGCATCACTATAAACACAAAGAAATCCAACCTAGCACCCACACAGCTCTTAGATTTTATAGGGGCCAGGTTAGACACAAGGAGTTTAAAAGCCTTCCTCACTGCGGACAGAGTTCAAAATCTGCAGCTCCAGGTGCGGGCCATTCTCCACTCAAGTTCTGTTCCGGCGGAGTTGGTCCTGAGGGCTCTAGGGTCCATGGCGTCTGCTATAGCACTTCGCCAGGCTCAATATGCCCATCCTCCAGTGGACTCTTAGTACAGTGGTCATACCTTGCTCTTCCTATGCATCATCCCATTGCGATCAGCAAGGCTTGCAAGCGGTCCCTCCTGTGGTGGCTTCACTCCCCAGATCTCCACGGAGGCCGCCCATTTTGTGCTTCTCCCCCTCTCGCCACGGTGACCACGGACGCCTCCCGCCTCTGGTGGGGGGGGGGGGCATTTTGCGGGCCAGACCGTCCAAGGCACGTGGAACGATTCAGAGACCTTACTGCATATCAACGTTCTAGAGATGAGAGCAGTGCTCTTAGCGTTGCTAGCACTTCAGGACTTTCTTCCATTGGGAACAATTGCGATTCAATCGGACAACATGTCGGTTGTCTGGTATATCAACAAGCAAGGGGGAACGAGGTCTTACCCTCTTTGTCGAGAAGCCATGAGAGTTTGGGAATGGGCAATCTCCAACAACCGCTTTCTAATAGCAACGCACATTCCGGGTCGGTCCAACATCCTGGTGGACAAGCTCAGTCGCACCATTCTGACCCCTTACGAGTGGTCTCAATTCTCAAGTAGCGGAACGCATATTCGCACGGTGGGGAACTCCTTCATGCAATCTTTTTGCCTCTCCCTCAAACACCAAGTGTGACAGTTTTTTTGCTCTGATACCTCCTCCAGGAGGTTCCCCAAGAGATGCTCTGGTGCATGCTTGGCCATCCGGTCTTCTGTATGCTTATCCACCCTTGCCTCTGATGCTCCAAGTTCTTCAGAAAGCCTCTCGGGTGGGTTGCAGAATGATTCTCATTGCTCCATTTTGGCCTCGACAGAGGTCTCACTCGGTGAATCCCCCTTGGATTCTAGATCCCATTCCGGATCTGATATCTCATCCATCCTGCCTATCTCCTCCAAACCTGGACAACCTGAAGCTGACCGCTTGGCTGCTCCAGTTCCACTCTTGATCAGGACTCCCGGTATTTCGTCCCCTGTTGAGGCGATCCTGGTGGCAGCTCATAAACCGTCCACTAGGAAAGTCTACCGTAGCAAGTGGAAACTTTTTTTCTTTGTGGGCGGAGCGGCAAGGCCTGAACCCCTTCACAGTTCCTCTCCCTTTAATGCTTGATTTCTTAACCACTCTTTTTAACGATGGTGCCAGCAGTTCCACAGTCAAAGTACAACTTGCGGCAATTTCACATTATCATATTGGTCATGACTCCAGTCCACTCATGTCAGCCAAGTTGTGTAAAATTTTTCTTAAAGGTACTTTCCTTCTCAGGCCCCCTGTAAAACAAGCGGTTCCTCCCTGGGACCTTTCCCTAGTTCTCCAGGCCTTGACCCCCCCCCCTTCAAACCAGCGGCTACGGTAGATCTCAAATTCTTGTCATTCAAGACTGCCTTCTTAATAGCCATTACATCGGCCAAGAGAGTTTCAGAGCTCCAAGCATTATCAGCTAAACCTCCTTACTTGGTCTTTCATCCGGACCGTGTTTACCTCAGGACCAACCCGTCCTTTCTTCCTAAAGTAGCTTCTGAAGCAAACATTAATCAATCCATTAACCTCCCTGTTTTCTTTCCTAAATATGAAAACAAAGGTGAATACAAGCTTCACTCCTTAGATGTTCACAGGCAACTTAGATTTTATCTAAACAGAACGGCTGGTCATAGGCAATCCGACCAGTTGTTCATTTCCTTTGCTAAATTTAATTTGGGCAAGCCAATTTCTAAAGTCTCTCTGTCTCGCTGGATTTCACAATGTATCTTATTGGCTTATCAAGCTTCAGGAAGGCCCGCACCGGAGGGTGTACACGCCCATTCAACCCGGTCAGTCTCTACCTCGGCAGCCTTTAAGGCTAGGATTCCTCTAGATGATATTTGTGCAGCAGCCACGTGGGCTTCATCTCATACTTTTATTTCCCACTACAAGTTGGATCTTGCATCTAGGGGTAGAGCATCCTTTGGCTCCGCGGTGCTCCGGAATATCCTTCCATGATGGCTGCCCAAGATTCGGGTAGCTGGGGACTCTGTCCCACAGGTTGCAGACAAATGAATCTCCTACTTCAGATTTAGAAGTTATGTACTCACCATAACGTTCCATCTGAGTAGGTGTATTCATTTGTCTGCAACCATCCCGCCCTCCTATCCCCCTGGCCTTTCAGTTTCCTGCATATTGTTACCCTTTTCAGGGTGTTCTTGCTGTTGGCAAACTCGATCTGAGGTCATGTGGGTAGAGCAGGGCATTATGGGTGAGGGGAGGAGCTGAGAGCTTGGATCCATAGCTGGTAAACCATGCCGGTTCGGATCCGATATCGGATCCATAACCCACAGGTTGCAGACAAATGAATACACCTACTCAGATGGAATGTTATGGTGAGTACATAACTTCTAATTTATTGCATGAAGCTCAACAAGTGGGAAAGCATACTTTGCAGTGTGGTTTTGATTCTCTAGAGGCCTCCTGCAGAGCAGCAGTTACAGGCTCTGTCATTAGAAAACATGATTGGTTAAAAGAACATAAGTTACCAGATCATGTTAAAGCAAAATTATTGGATGCACCTTTGCAGCAGGATGTGTTATTTGGAGTTAAGGCAAAATCTATGCTAACTGAAGGATTTCTTACAGGTTCAGCCTCCTAGATTTAGCAGAAACTGGCCAACTAAGAATTGGGTCTTTCCAATTAGACAGACCTCAAAGGGGAAGATACAGACGTCCAAGAGGTAGATGTCAAACTCAAGGTCCTTATAGGCCTCGACAATGGGTTGCATCAAGCCAGAAAGAAGGGGAAGACTGGCCCCAACAATATAAAAAGCAGCTCCAATGACTTCCCACTACAGCTGCCAAACCAATCACTCTTGGCAGCCCCCTTGGGAGGAAAACTGGCACTCTTCTACCACAATTGGCAAATGATCAAAGACAAATGGGTTCTCAACATTGTATTTCAAGGTTACAGGTTCCACTTTCACACTCTGCTAAGGTTAAAAGGAATGCCAAATCTGCCACCAAATCAATGGGCAGAGGCTCAAAAACAAATCTCAGTACTCATGGATATGAGAGCTATTCAAAAGGTACCATCACAGGAGCAAGGACAGGTATTTTACTTCTGGTACCCAGAACAAAGCCTGGAGGCCCATTCTGGATCTTTCATCTCTAAACACTTACCTGGATGTTCCGAAATTCAAAATGTTGAGATTACAGCAGCTTCTTCCCATGCTGGGCAAGAAAGCTTGGCTCGTGACTTTGGACCTCAAGGAGGCATACCTGCATGTCCCTGTCAGACACCACTGCAGAAGATACCTCAGATTCATAGCTGGTTCAATGCACTACCAATTCTCTGCACTGCCCTTTGGCTTATCTACTACGCCCAGGGTCTTAAAGTGCCTGGCACCAGTAATTGCATTTTGCAGACGGAAAGGAATTAAACTTATCCGTACCTGGACGACTGCCTGATTCAAGCAGAGTAAGGACATTTTTAAAGCATCTGGCATTTGTAAAAAAGTTACAAAGTTGCCTGGGGTACACAGTAAACGAAAAATCAAAACTAGTGCCCTAGAGTTTATTCCTGGGTGCCAGCTTGAACACCGGCCCAGATGGTTTATCTCACACCAGACAAGCAAAGACAACTTGACTCAATACTTTCAATTGATGGCAACAAAGACCCAACTCCCTGCAAGAAAAATTCTGCAGGCCTTGGGTTACATGGCATCCTGCATACTACTAATTCCATATGCCAAACTGCATATGAGGAAACTACAGTGATGCCTAAAGAATGTATGGTCTCAACACTGTCACTGTTTGGAAACAGTTATACCACTAATCCCTTCCCTTCAACAGGAGTTTCAATGGTGGGCTCAAGCTTGTCACCTCAAGGGGACAGCCTTTTACACAACCCACAGCCAGGCAAACATTGACAACAGATGCATAGGATTACGCCTGGGGAGCACACATGGCAGGCATGTATTCAGGAGACGTGGCCCGCAGAACAAAGGCATCTTCACATTAATCAGAGATGCTAGCTGTACAAAATGCCCTGATAGCTTTCAAGGACCTGCTGCATCCAGGACAACTACTGATAGACAACACCACAGTTGTGGTACATAAACAAGCAAGGGGGCACTCTCTCCTACCTCCTATGCAGACAAGCCATGAACTTGTGGAACACTGCTGTAAACCTTCAAGTTCATCTGCAAGCGCAATTCCTGCCAGGAGAGAAACACACTGGCAGACTACTTGAGCAGAAACCTCATCGATCCCCATGAATGGGAATTCACAAATATTCAGAATGATAACACAGAAACGGTGAAGCCCGGACATAGATCTGTTTGCATCCCCAATAAACTGCCAGCTACAAAAATTCTGCACAAGGAGTTACCATCCACAAGCATGGAAGGTGGATGCCCTCTCAGCTGGGAGAACTTACAAGTATACGCTTTCCCACCACTACCTCTCCTGCTAAAGGTACCCATAAAAGCCAGGCAAGAGCCAAATATCTTGATTGCACCAGACTGGCCACACCAGCACTGGTACCCAATTTTAAGGAGCTTGGCACAAGAACCACCCTGGATTTTGCCTCAAATCCCACATCTGACTCAACACAACAATCAAATACTACACAACCAGCTAAAGACCTGAAACCTAGCTGCATGGAAGATTCCTTAGTCAAGCAAGCAATGCCTCTCTAAAGCTGTTGTGGATGTCATTCTGGAGGCAGAAGGCCAAGTACCAGGAAAGCCTATTCGGATAAATGGAAGAGATTCTGTGCCTGGAACCAGGCTCAGTCTTAACCCTCTTGTCCCAAACATTCCTCAGATACTACAATACTTAACTGAGATGCTGGACAAAGGCCTCTCCTTCTCATCCAAGATCCATGCCTCTGCCATCTCTGCTCATTACAACACGGATCCACCATTTTTCTCTAATCTTCTGTTAAAACAGTACCTCAGAGGGGCTAAAAACATGACCGCCCCGTAGAGCACCTACTCCAACTTGGGACCTCAACTTTGTTTTGGAAAAACTAACTTTACCTCCTTTTGAGCCAGCTAACAGCAGAATTAAAATATATCTCTTGGAAAACTGCTCTGCTCCTGGCAATAACATCAGCACGAAGAGTTTCAGAATTGCAGGCACTAATGGCAGTGGAACCTTTCCTTATTTTCCACCAGGACAGGGTATCTTTAAGAACTAACACTACGTTTATGCCGAAGGTGGTATCCAGTGTGGCTCTAAACCAAACTATTCAGCTGCCAACATTTTATCCTAAACCACAGAATAAAGGGGAGAGACTACTGCACTCTTCATTCACAGGCAGTTACGCTTCTACTTGGACAAAACCAAAGCTTTCAGAAAAACTGAGCAATTGGTAGCATATGCTGCAGGAGCACAGGGAGAGGCCATTTCAAAACGGACCATTTCAAAATGGATAGGGCACTAAGTTTCTGCTATATATACTATGGGGAACCTGTACAGCATTAGGTCTCATTCCACCAGGGCAACAGCCACTTCAACTGCCTACCCCGGAGTACCTTCACCAAGCATTACCATCTGCCTCTATACTATAAATCCAGAGCTGGCTTTGCCACTGCAGTGCTGCATGGCCTTATAGCCACCCCTAATGCCTTATAGAACCAGCCACCCTACCTCAGCTTTGGGATTCTTCCCAAGTGTAATGACTGCAGCAGTGTAACACTATGAACATAGTACAGTTTTGTACCTACTATAAATGTAGATGTTAGAGTGTATACACTGCTGCCGTCCAGGTTACCCTCCCTCCTTCCCCTCTTACTGGCTGGTACGTACCTATGTCTTCTACCCTTACTACCTATGGGGAGTATTTGCTGGTAACTAAGTTGTTTGCTTTTCTTGTGTGTTTTATTAGCAATTTGAATTTCCTACCTTTTTGGGGGCACCTGACATCTGGGGCAAGAAAAACTGAAGAAAATGGTGTCTGCTGCATCTTGTATACCCCTGTCGCACTGACTGGGAGGAGAGGCGACAGCAACCAACGCCGGACCAAGACTTTGGAACTCAGGCCAACTGGGGAACTGCCCAACGGCAGGATAACCCAAGTGTAATGACTGCAGCAGTGTATACACTCTAACATCTAGATTTATGGTAGGTACAAAACTGTACTTTAGAACCTCTACAAACCCCTGGCTCAGTAAAGAAACCAAACAAATCCTCAAGTCCAGAGACTGTCTGGCTTTACTATCAAAAAAAGCAGCCTAACTACCAAGAACTGCGCAACCATGCAAAAAAATGTATTAGGCTGGCAAAAAAAAATCCTACTACACGACATTACAAACTCAATTCAGACAACCCCCAAACCAGCAACGTCTGACAAGTTCCCATTGAAACACAATTCATCTCCCACTTTGACCACAATTCTATCCTTGGTATCACAGGACAGTTCTTCCTCACTATCTCCCCCAACACAAGTAACACTAATACAAGCTTTAACCTCAAGTTTCCATCACTTCAATCAAAAGCATGCTCGCCAAAATAAAACTAACAGCAGCCAACCTACTCCCCAGCTATTTCTTGAAACTCACAGCAGATGCTATTGCTATCCCAATCTCCACTCGCCTAAACAGGTCAGTTGTTAAACTGTGCCCAAACTCTGGAAAATATCCTATGTTACACCCACACACACAAAGGTGGGAACTCCACTGAACTTGACTACAGACCCTTTGCTTTACCCCCCTTCAGCCAAAATCCTAGAAAAATGCGTCCATACACTAAAATCTCCTAGACAGCAACATCCCGTCACCTACTCCCTGCCCATAGTACCACTACCACCCTCTGCTTCAGACACAGTAAACAGTCTCAAAAACGAAGACCTGCAGGTATCAACTCTTATCCAGAAAAATGTCCAAAATCATTTGACAGTCTCGCACTAAATCCTGCTAAACTAAACCAGTATCACCTATCAAATTCCACTCTTATGGTTCCAAATCTACTTAACTGACAAGGTACCAAGCTGTGAAATGAGAATTCTCTCCTCAGCTGCCCATAACAGTCCCACAGGGTTCTATTTAGGACCACTACTACTCACCATCTTCACAAATAACCTCCATACCACCACATAGCATGCATCTGTCATTCAGTATGCAGATGACACTACCTTAATCTGTGCTGTACAAAACATTCCCACCCTCCTGCAAACAACTCAAATAGCATTCTCTGACATTGAAAACTACCTAACCAAAGCCCAACCTATCCTCAATCCAAAGAAAACTCCGCATATGATTATAACAAGTTCTAACAAAAACACTGAACAGTCAATTCACTATCTACTCCACAAATGCTACTCCAATCGCTCAGGTGGCACAGACTAAGCTATTGGGAATACCCATAGACTCCCACCTAAAATTTGATGGTCATCTCAACTTTACTATTAAAGTACATGCCAAACTGGGATCACTCTACCATATCAAAACCATTTCTTACCAACAACACAAGATCAGCCATTGCTCGCTCCCAACTTCTATCCACCCTACTCTATGCATCTCCCATTCTGACTAATCTCAACAAACCTGAACTAAGCAAAATGGAAGCCTGCTATAACATAATTGCCCGCTTTGCTGCAAATTGCTCATACAGAACTGTACTGCTTTGAGACAGCTGTACTGGCTTGAACTGCCCAGCCTCCTAACCTACAATCAGCTCCGACTGTCTATCTTACCTCCCCAATAAGTGTCCTGCCCTCAAATGTATAACATCACTCAGCCAAAAGGCCTCTTAGATCATCAAGCAAACTACTACTAGAAGTCACCAACGGCTATAATAGCTTTGGAGATGCACTATAGTTCAGTGGCTAAAAAATGGCTCTGCACGACAAATTCTGCACAAGAATTGATCACAAGCTTGGAAAGTGGATGCTCTATCCTTCAGCTGGAAAAACCTATCTGTCTATGCCTCCCCCCTCTGCCTCTGCTCTCCAAAGTCTTACGAAGTCGGACAGGAAAAAACAAAAATGATTCTGATCCAGACTGGCCTTTCCAGTGGTACCCACTTCTGCGCAATGTCGCACCTCCCTCCATGGTTCCTGCCTCAGACACCTTGCGTACTGTCTCAGCAGAATTATCAAATTCTGCACTCTGCTCCAAACTTTGAATCTTGCAGCATGGCTAATCAACGAATTTCACCTGTTACATCTCTCAGCAAACCTGTGATGTCATTTTGGAGGCTAGAAGGCCTAGTACTAGAAAATCTTATGCTGACAAATGGAAAAACTGCTGTGCCTGGAACCTGCCTGGAACCTAGCACAATGAATAAGCACAGCAATGCCCAATATTCCTCAGATTCTGCAATACTTAACAGATGCAGCCTCTGCCATTTCAGCACATTACAACACGGCCTCCCCTCTTGTCATCCTCTGCTAAAGCAGTATCTCTGTGCCAAATATTTAGACCTCCCAGGAGAGTACCAACCCCTGCATGGGACCGCAATTTTGTTTGGGAAAAACTCACTGTACCTCCTTTTGAGCCAGCTGCTACTGTGGACCTAAAGTTTCTCTCTTGGAAAACAGCTTTTCTTTTAGCAGTCACTTCAGCTAGAAGGATTTCAGAACTACAGGCTCTTATGGCAGTGGAGCCTTTATTTTCGACCCGGACAGGGTGGCTCTCGGGAACAATTCATCCTTTTAAGTGCCACACTAGATACCACCTTGGGTATAATCAGACCATTCATCTGCCAGCTTTCTTTCCAGATCCACAGAACAAGGGTGAGCAGATTCTGCATTCATTGGATGTACCGACAACTAAGATTCTACTTAAACAGGACAAAATCTCTAAAAATCTGTACTGGTGGCATTTGCTGCAGTGGCAGAGGGAAAGGTTGTTTCAAAGCAGGCTATTTCCAAATTGATAAGCCATTGTATTCATTTCTGCTACATGCACCATGGCAAGCCTGCCCCTAAGGGGATCGGATATAATTCCACCAGGGCTGCATCTACTTCTGCAGACTCTGAGGGGTTCCTACCAGAGACATTCTAGAAGGTGCTACCTGGAACTCAGTTCATACGTTCACCAAACATTACCAAACATTACCATTTACCTTCTCTAAATCCAGAACAGGCTTTGCCACTGCTGTCCTGCAGGGGCCTTATAGCTGCTCCTAATGCTGTATAAATCCATCCTCTCAACCATAGCTTTGGGAGTCTACCCAAATGTAATGACTGCAACAGTGAATACACTCTAACATCTACATTTATGGTAAGTGTACACAACTGTACTTTGACTATCCTTATGTAGAATCTGTCTTCCACAGACACTTCCTTTCCTGGATGACATAACCTCAATCAAAAATAAGGCAGCAGTAAGTCCAAGGTTTCCCCAATGGAGTACTTGTTTCTATAGAAGTAGGATTCCAGCAGCAGAACTACTGAGACTGGTGGTCTGTCTGCAGAAGTTCTGAGGATGGTGTGCGAATAAGTCTGGTCTGTCTGATAGTGGCCTACGTTTGACTTACTGTTTACCCTAAGATAGTAAAAGACTTTATACTGGCTGGTCATCTTGGCAGGCAACTCCTCTGTGTAAGAATACTGCAACAGATGAATAGGACATCAATGTGTATTCATTCTCTTGGTATTTTTAGCCATAGCTGGAGGGGAAAAGGTTTGCACAAATTGCTATGAGGAATTTGAGCCAGGTTATGTAAAATATGAAATCACAAAGGCGCACTAGCTCTCAACCTCTTGGCACAAAATCTGGACAAAGTCGTAAAAATGGGGATAAATTTTAAATATTGCTCTTTAGCTCAAAAGTTGCTAGGTTAAAGGGTCTTGTGCTACCTTACACTTCTGAAAAATGAAGTCAAACTCAAATGCCTGTCTAGTAAATTTAGTCCTCACTAATTTACTGTATGCATACACTGAGAAAGCAATAAGTAACACTACATCCTACAGTATTTGCATGTTCAGTTTAAGGATGTTGTCAAACTAACTTAACTTCCACAATATATGAAACCTGCCTACTCAATGGTTAAACTTTAGTCCTCCCTTGTATCAAAAGAAAGCCGTTAAAGGTCAATTGGTTAGAGCAGCCAAGATGGTTTTGGTATTTTCTGATTTTTTTTTTTTTTTTTTTTTTTGCTTAGGCATGTTCTTGATGTGGCTATCCTGACGTTTAGGATTTATTCATGAAGTTGGCAACAAAATGGCTTTGGGGGTTTGTCCCCCTTTTAGGTCATTCTTCAATAACATCAGTATGACAGTAAAAATGGACTTAATTGGTCCATTTAATTTTTCACCAGTGTATCTATAGAAAAAAATTGAAATATTAATTTAGATAATGGGGTTAAGGTAGGAGCTGTTCACAGGTTTACCAGTAGGAGGGGTCTTTGCATCACAGTTGAAAGTTCCATTTTGCTTGCGCGCATCATAAGTGGATTTTGCAGCTAAATACATTTTAGTGCTGAATGCATCAGACTTCAGTGTTTCATCAGCGTTTTGCAATGGCAACACTAGAAAGTTTGCATTGTTCAAGTGCTGTACTATTTGAAAAACTGGTGTTAATTGACTATAGATGCTCATGTCAGATCCTTTAAGACGGACTAAATACACTAGTGAAAAAAGTGCCTTCCCCAACTTAGTTTATGGGGTGATGGTTCACGGATTAACATTTTGGTTGTTTGTATCACATTATCAGGTCACAATTTAAATGGTTTTGGAGTTTTCAAGTCTCTGGTTTGAAGTCTCCGCTTTAAACTAAAGCGCTTAAGTCATGTAATTTGATTGTTTGCCTTTATTTCACAGTAGCAGTGGTTTGGTTTTGGAATTGCTGTGAGGTAGAAGTCATTGAAGCTATCTAAGTACATTATTGTGACTACAGCTACACATGATTTTGCATTACTGGAATGTTCATTTTCAACCTTTTTTTTTTTTGCAGCTGTTTCTTACTGTGCATGAAAGATGACAGCATTGAGGGAATTTATGATACACTGAAGCAGTGTGCACTGATTTCAAAATCTGCTGGTGGAATTGGAGTTGCTGTAAGCTGTATTCGTGCAACTGGAAGTTACATCGCTGGGGTGAGTTGAAATTTAATGCTTAGTTATTTTTGTTTCCAAACTCCAGCCTTTAAGAGCTGGTTAATGTTGCCAAAAGGCAAGCTGATGTAAGTTTATGGTAGTTGTTCTCCGTGGACATGGTGGACTATTATTGCTGCTGCCTCTCAAATTACACCATAGAGTATCTGGTATGCAGGAGAAGTTTGAACCCCCTTGACCCATTATGCGACTCTAGTCAGTTTTGTGAAGGCTGATCATTTCTAATTTTTTTTGCTTAAACTGCTAGCCATAGTAACGGTATGTAGGCCCAGATTAAAGATGAATGGTTTATAATTTACTTCAATAAAAGTTTTGAATTCTCAGTACTGTTGGAATTCCTGTAAACACTGCCCCCCACCTTCAAGTCTGTGGGTTCACTACATGATTTTTGAGGTTACAATATTTAGGTCGTCTGGCATTGCCATCTTGTGCTTTAACTTGAGTTGCTGGTTAAACTTTCTGGCTAGATTAACAAAGCTATGCATATATGTTGCACATGTGTTCTTTCCAGTGCTACTGAAAATGCACCCAGCTTATCTGGTATTTTTTTACTGCTTTAAAATTTGGCTTTATGGGGCCTAAATATAGAAGACTTGGAGCCTGGTAGCTTTTAGCATGGCAGTGAATGTTTTAGGCGAACATGTCACTAGAGGCTGTAGAACAAAGTTCTCCAGTGATACTGATCTGCCTACTGAAATTTGAAGCTACTTCAGTAAATACTGTTTAGTGAAAGAGGGACTTGCATCATGTAGCTGAAGATGTGGAGTCCAGATATGTAATTCCCCACAGTACTTTCATCAGGCATATCATTGAATATAATGCTCCATTTAGTATGCATTTGTCCAAACACTTCTCAAGTGGAGAAACCAGTGTTTTCAGAAAAATCAAGGGCCTAAAGTAAGTTATGCAGACCATCAGACTTGTCTGATGTATCATACAGTCTGACCTCTGCCTTGGATGTAGGGCCTCTACAGACTGCTATACTGTCAGACCTATTATACATTTACAAGTCCAGAGGTAGCATGAACAGCCACTCAAGGGATTTCAATCTTTGCAACATGGAGTGGTACCATGTATCAAAGGATACCTGTTCTAGGAAACACCACATAAAATAGTTGCTCTATTTAACTCTATTTTTGCTGAATGGGTAGGAAACAAATTCACCCATGGTTTAACACCTATCCCACCTTAGGAGTAACAAGTGAATGTCTGAACATCACCCAGAGGTGAGCAGAATAAGGATGTGTGCAAAATATAGAATTGCTGTAAACTGCCACAGGTATGGTAAGTCCAGGCTTAATGTCACAGATTAGTAGTCTAAGAAAGTAACTTAAGCCTATGGTTTTCGGCACAGTGTGTATCTAGTGACTCCAGTTTTCAGGTTACTTTTGTACATCTAACTTTCCACGAATTAATTGCTGGTTAAGGGCATTGACAGGCGCAGTAGTGCATTTTCTTAACATTTTGTTTCAGGATGGTTTCAAGTGGGCTTGGATTTGAACAGGTGAATCTGAAGTAACATCTGAAGTCGAAACAGTTGGGCAGGATGGCAGAGCAGTGTAGAGCTCCTAACAGATGAGCAGTAGAGTGGGGAAGTAACCATTAGATTGGCAAAGCCGAGCTGGAGAAGTTGCAGGAGGGGGAGGTTGTGATGTAGCAAGATGCAAAGGAAAGTCTGCAGAGAAGCTTTTGCTGCACAAGGGATTGGCTAGCAGGAAGTGGGCAGATTCAATGAAACCAGTTAGGGCATGGTGTACCATAGTGAGCCTTAAGGGGAGTAGTTGCATGTGATGGTGCACATAAGCTGTCTACTCAAAACGACTGCAGCCTAGGTGACGAGCAGGACTAAAATGGCAGGTCCAAGGAAAAAGGGATAGTGTTCTCTTCTATATGCAACCTGTTCAACTAAGGTTAGGCAAAGTGAATTTACCCTTGTGAAAGCTATAAGTTGGTGCCCTTTCCCAGAAATTCTATATACTGAATTCTTGTAAGTACTGTATGAGTGCTGTGAATTTAAATAGGAAATGTGAAGTTCTATCTCACAGTTCATTCTTACAGATGGGTTAGGAGCCGACCCTCTGCTCAGTCTGCCTACTACAAAGCTCTGTCTTCAGACAGCTTGAGGCAAAGTCCCTATCCCATGATTGATGCACCTTGAGTTGCCTCAGATCTGGTTTGCTGCTGCAACAGATCAGGTTTCCTAGCACAGCTCTGGCCATTATTGCATTTTTTTTCTCAATTACTATTTTCTCTTTTCTATCCTTGTATATTAATAGTTATAGCTTTAAAACTTATATTAATAGTTATAGCTTTAAAACTTAAATATAAATATTAGTATAGTTTATATAGCTTTGTAGTGTTTCATAAGCTTTTATAGACGTTGGATATTGTGTTTATATAGTTAGCTCACATGTATTGATAGTCAATTTGTTTTTTTAAGGGCTACTTACTATAGTTTAAAATTACTACAATTTGTGTGCATTCTTTGACATTAGACTGTTGCTCTACATTTGGATAGTTTTGGTATTGAAAGATTTAGCATGGCTTACCAAGAAAGATAAACATCCCAAGTCTGGGTTAAAAAATGTGAAGTGTGGACAATATCGGTGACTGGTCATGTAAATTGTCTCGTCTCAGAGCCTTGCACATGCAAGAGTTGCTCCATTTGCCATTCTTTTTCTAGCAGAGTACTACATGAAAAGAACTCATTGAGGACTTCTAAAATCTTTTCAGGAAGCTTTGAGTGACCAGGATAAAACTAGCCAGTCTTCAAAGTCCTCTAAGGCTTCATATGATTTGTTAAAATCCAAGAAACCATTTGTCTGCTCCACAGCTTTTGGAGCAGAGCGTCCTATCTTTTCGGAGCTGGTCCCCAGTCCTGGAACTGGTCTCCGAAGTACTAAAATCAGCTATCCTCCAGTCGGTACCACCCTCCATACATTCATCTCTGTCCTTGATTAGCCTATCAGATTTGGATCGTGTGGTGCAGAAGCTGCTACAGGCACCGGCGTTTGCTAAATTTTTATCTGTTCCAAACCAAGTGGTTTCGAAACTGAGAACTCATCTACTTTTCCTCCTCCGAACCATACTGGTCTGTCAGAGCTGGAGGAAGTTGGACCTCATGATTCTGGAGTCTTTGGGTGGCACCTACTCCAGTGCCATTGGTTTTGTTGACTCAGACCCTCTGCACCCATCAAGGAGTCTAGGAGCAGATGCTTGCCAGTCTGGCCCAGGGAGGATAGTCTGACCTGTTCAGACTTTGCTTCTTGGCCTTTACTTGGATGAGTTCACCTCCTATCTGGATCAGAGCCCACTGTTCCAGTGCCGAGGGGATCAGTTTCTTCGGATCCAGCGGTTCCTCCTAATTGGCGCAGGGATGCTTTTTGAGGCCATGAGACTAGTGTCCTCCAGGACATCCACAACTTCAGGACCACATCCTCCCCAAAAGCACCTGCGTCCACTTCTGTCTGATGCCTTTTGAAGCAGAAAGACCTTGAGCCTCAGGAAGCCGCACTGGGTGGCCTCTGCTCTTCCTGGGAACCTAATCAGTGGGAATGTCTGAAGTCTCAATTTGCGAGGAAGCATCTAGACTCCCTGCAGGAGTCCTTCACATCTGACAGACTTGAATCAAAAGGGTTCCCACTGTCCACCTCTTGAGATCTCAATTGCAGATATATTGGAAATCCTTAAGCAGAGGGGTGGCTGGAAGCCCACAAACCCTACTGAAGATGAGTCTGTCCTGAAGGCTTTTGGGTCTCAACCCTCCACGTCTTGGGTGTCTCCACCCTTCGATGAGCTCATGGAGTCTGTCCCTAGGAGGCCCAATAAATTTTTCTGCCCCTCAGGATAAATCTCTCCTCACTAAGGGAGTGCCTGTTGATGCCATGGTGGTGGTGACCGCCACCAAAAAGATGTGAAACGTCTTCCTCTATTAATCCTAACACTCTAGGATCATGGAAAGATATGGGAAGTGCATGTATAGTTCAGAGACTTTTGCCATGCATTGCACAAGACTGCAAAGAGGCCTAAAAGCTTGGGAGATGCTCTTCAGGGTACAGTAGCTGAAGGAGCTTCAGACAGTTGCCTCCCAGCTTGCTACTCAATTCCATAGTGAACTCGTCCATGCATCTAATCTCATATGCAGCTGATGGAATGAGTAGGGCAGCAGGTACAGGACTTGCACTCTGGAGACGTTCCTGGATGCGCGTATGTTCCTTTGCAGAGCCCTTAGTCATCCTTTGTAAACGCCCCTTTTGATGGCTAGTCTCTTTGGGCCCAAAGTTAAGGTAACCTTGACCAGGTGTGAGCAGGAAGGAAAGACGGGTCTGCAGTCAGTCCATTTTTCCATCCTTACTAGACCCTACCCCAAGGGTCAAAAGGGAGGAAAGATGTGGTTCCGAAAAGCCCTGTGAACCTTTCTGGGCACACACATGGTGAACCCCCCTCCAGGGGCAGAGGAGGGTGCAATAATGGAAGACTCCACCCTCACAGCAGAGGGGGTCGGGGGTTGCTTCTTTGTATCCAGACGCCTGGCTCAAAATAAACTACAGTTGGGTACAGAGTAGTTTCCAGAGAACATTTTATTCCCTTCACCCCCCCCATCCATTAACAAAAATCCTGGACGTTTCACCCATTTACAGGGAACAAGCAACATTTTGAGGTCCAAACATTACTAAGTCATCTAACCAGTCCCAGCAGACAAGACAGGATTTGGAACTTTATTCTTAGTTCCAAAAAAGACAGGGGACTGGAGACCTATTTTTGGACCTCAGCAGACTAGACAGATCTGTCGAAGGTCCGGATGGCTACGCTTCAGTCGATACTTCCCTTAGGGAAAGACGGCTGGATGTGCTAGATCTCCAGGATGTGTACTACCATATAAAAATGGCTCCCAGCCAGAGGCACAGATTATCCTTGGATGGTCTGGCCAATCATTACCAGTTTTGAGCCCTGCCCTTTGGTCTCACTACAGCCCTTAGAGTTCACCAAATGTGTGGCAGTGGTCATGGCTCACCAGAGGCATTTGGGATTCCAGGTGTTTTGTACTTTGAATATTAGCTCCTCAAGTCACCACCAGGAATCTGGTAAGCCAGGGACACTACTTACTCTTTGCAATCAACTGGGCATTAACATAAATTCAACTGGGCATTAACATAAATTCAGAAAAATCTGCCTTGCCATCCCAACATTGTTTTTTTCGGAGCAGAATTGGACACAACCACCACTTTAAAACTTCCATCAAAAAGGATATTACATCAGCAAATTCAGAACATATCCAGAGATAAGGTTCCTGCATCAGAAGTGCTAAAGTTGTTGGATGCCAGCTGCAATAGCAATTCAGTTGGGTCGCATGCACATGCAGATTCTACAATGGCTGCTGTTCACACAATGGTCTTATCAAGAGCTCCCAATATCTCATCTCATGGTAACAAACGCATGCGAAAGCTCTTTGGTGGTGGTTGACCTTCCAAGTAACAATGGGCCGTCCTTTTGGCCTACCCTCATCGACCACAGTGACCACTGATGCTTCCCTGATCAGGTGGGGAGGCATTTTCAAGGAAGAACAGCCCAAGGCACATGACCTGAACAAGAGGCGCATCTGCATATCAATGTCCTGGAGAGGAGTGCGGTACTCTTGGCGTTGCAGTATTTTTAGGACACTCCCTCTGGGGACAATTGCAATTCAGACTAACATGTTAGTGTTCTAGTACTTGTAACAAACAAGGAGGAACCAGGTCATATCCCCTTTGTCGAGAGGCCCCAAGAGTATGGCAGTGGGCTACATCCACCCAGTGCTTTCTGATAGTGCACATCCTGGGGAAATCCAACGTGATTGCAGATAAACTGAGCAAGGCAATTTTTTTTGCCTCATGAGAAGCTGAGAGAATATTCAGCAGATGGGGCCAGCCTTGCTGCAATCTTTTGCTTCTCATATGAACACAAAATGGAAAAGCTACTTTGCCCCGATTCCCCACGGGATTTGTACACAATTGGCATCTGGGTCTCCTCTGCTTTCCCACCAATTCCCCTGATACCCAAAGTACTACAGAAAGCAAAAGCCCTGGAAGGACCATCATTCTAATAGCCCTCATTGGCCTAGTCAGATTTGGTTCCCCTTTATCTGTTGGAAGAGCCTTGTATTCTAGACTGAGTTCCAGACCTGACTCATTCTTCAGGGGCTCTTCATCCCTCCCTTCGGTCCCTAAAATTGACAGCTTGGCTGCTCAGTTTCCCAACATGGCCAGGTTCCATAAACTCTCAAACAAAATGCAGCATATTTTAATATCTTCTCATAAATTCTCTACTGGGAAGTTTTACCTTAGCAAATGGAGACTTTCTATATCTGCTTCTCAGAACATTGATCCCTACCAAGCCCCCATTTCCTCTATTAGAATTTTTTACGATGCTTTTCAACAAAGCAGTGGCGGCAGCTACAATTCAGGTACAGCTTGCTGCCATGTATCTTGGTATTGAGGGATTTAACATGTCGCACAAGCTATCCAAAGCCTTTCTCAAAAGGGCCTTCCACCTCAGACCAACAGTGAAATCCCCTTGTACCCCATGGAACCTAAATTTTATGCTTTCACACATTATTCTCCCACCTTTGAGCCAGCTTCCTCATGTAATTTGAAATTTTTGTTTTGGAAGACCATCTTTAGTAGCAATCGCTTCTGCCCAGAGTATTGGAACTACAGGCCTTGTCCATAAAACCTCTATTTGGTTTTTCATGCTGAAAGTCACTGCGAATAAATCCTGCATTCTTAGTTTGTATTGAAGCTAACCTTAACCAAATTGTAGATTTGTGTTCAAACACCAAGAACTTGGAGTATATGCTGCACAAGCTTGATCTTAGTGTTTCACTGTTGCAGTCATTACATTTGGGTTATCTGCTTGCAGTAGCCCTTAGTCAGTCTGATTTAAGTCTTGGGACCTGCCTTGGTTGCTGTGTCTCCTTCCATGATGTCAGAGGTATAAAACATGCAGCAGACGCCATTACATCAGTCTTTCTTGCATGCGTTGCCCGAAGCAGAAGCAGTTGGCAAGTGCTGGTTGGCAGACTCCTGAAATTTTCATTTTAGAGTTACAGAACCGAAGTCTTCAACTAAAGCCAATTACCCTGTTAAACTTTTTCTTGCTCCTTACTGATGTCAGTAAGTTAATTGCATTATTTGTGGAAAGCAAATGCCTCAGATTTTCATTCGTACTGTATTCCTTGCTTCGGCCCTGACCACGACGTAACTTCCTGTAGGTTTTGCGCTTTGTAGGTTTTGCGCTTTAATCTGCGCACTATCAGTAGTCTGTATATTTTTGCCTCTAAATATTTCTGTTCTTGGTTTAATTATCCAGAAATGTAGTCTTGGCCATCTGACTACTGGGATTTTGAAAAACTGCAAAGACAGGCCGCAAAGGTCCAAAACTGCTGACTATGCTTCTAAGCTTGTTGCCAGTTTGCCAGTACTCTGGCACTTTTGCAGCCTCTGCCTGTTGAGTCGCAGGCCTCTACTGAGACCCATTCTGAGTCTGGTATGCCGTGAGATGCTTCAACTATGGAACCTACGGATGTCTCTACCTTGGATGGTTTTGGAGCCGCATGCTCGGGTCTCTATGCCTAAAAAAAAAAAAAAAAAAAAAAAAAAATGGCTGAAGATCTTATAACTCTAATCAGGGGAAGCTAACCTCCCCCTTCTAAGAGACCTAGGACTGAAGTTTATTAATCTTCTGACCAGGATTCTAATTTTTTTGATTTCTTCTGATCTGGATTTGCCCTTGTCTACTTGTGAGGATTCGATGCAGAGGACTCTATTCCCTCCTCTCCTCCAGAGGATTATTCTCTTGGTGAATCCTTGCATACTCTAAGGGAGCATTTCCACTGGGAAAGCCAGGATTTTTCTGTCTGACTTCGGGATTTCTTACTCCTGCCTCAGCATAGGCCTTTAGCTATTCCTCGTACTAGATTATTGCTTTTTCAGAATCTAGTTTGGCACTTGATTCTTTGCTTCCTGCTCCCAGAAAATCTGTCTGATATTATAGGGTTCCTGATTCTCAGAAGTTCCTTTTTAAAAATACTATTGCAGATCCAGAGACTATTTCACAGGGACCCAAGGGCATTAAGGCTTCTACTGCTGAAAATCATACCTCTTCTAATGCACTCCAGGGCGCTGGATAGATGGGGGGTAAGGTGGTTTACACTTCTGCAACCTTGGCTGTTAGGATTTTAAACTGCCAGTTTCATGAACTGCCAGTTTCATATGTTAAAGTATCAGCAACATGTTATTGGATTGCTTAAACAGAAAAGGATTCCTGACTGCAGAAAATTACAGGATTTAATGCTTTCTGCTAAACTGATTGGAAAACATACTTTGCAATGTGGATTTGATTCATTGGAGGCCTCTTGCAGTGCTGCTGTTACTTGGGTCTGTGCTCAGAAGGCATGCTTGGCTTATGGAGCAATCTTTGCCTGATCATGTTGAAGCTAAATTGTTGGATGCTCCCTTAAATCAGGACCTCCTGTTTGGCAACCAGGCTGAGGAAGTTCTTTGGAAGATAAAGCTAAATCTATGCAAACTGCTAAAGATTAAGTGCCTACTCCTAGATTTAGTAGGCACTGGCTCTCTAAGAATTGGTCCTTTCCCGCCCCTCCAGGTCTTAAGCCAAACCCAGACAGCAGAAACCCCAGGTTTCAGTCCCTGGGGGCACGCAAGTCTAAGCAGTGGGGGGTTTCTGCACCCAAATCAGGGAGTACGAAGACTCCCCCTATGGAAAACTGACTTGCTTTTAAAACTTCCTAGCACTTCCCAACTGAATGCTCCTTTAGGCGGAAAGATTGGTCTGCAGGCCAAAAACTGGGAACTCATTACCCAGGGCAAATGGGTTTTAAATAGTGTCCCAAGGATACAGATTTCGCTTGCACACTTTACCAACACCAAGCGGGGTGGCCAGATCTACCCCCAAATCAGTGGACAGAAGCCCAAAATAAAGTACTTGCTCTCAAGCATGGGGGCTATTCAGTTTGTACCAGAAGAGAAAAAGGGACAAGGTTTCTATGGAGACTTTTTTTCTGGTTCCCAGAAAAGGCAATACATGGCATCCTATCCTGGACCTTTCTATTCTAAACACCTGGTGATGCCAAAGTTCAAAAGGCTGACTTCAGCTGCTTCCTATGCTAGGCAAGGATGCATGGTTGGAAACACTAAAAAGCATACCTTCACATCTCTATCAGGAAGTCTTGCAGAAGATACCAAAGCTTCAAAGTGGGCTACATGCACCATCAGTCCTCTGCACTGCCCTTTGGCTTATCTACTGCACCCAGGGTATTCACAAAGTTCATAGCTCCAGTCATTGCATTTTGCAGGCAAAGAAATATTGAGATATACCCATACCTGGAAGATTGTCTAATTCTGGCAGAAAGCAAGGGCATTCTTTTGAATCATTTGGCCTTTGTTCATAGGGTACTGACTTGTCTGGGGTTCACCATAAACAAAAATAGAAATCCCACCTGGTACACTGTCAACAAATTATATTCCTGGGAGCAAGCTTGAATACAACTTCCCAGATCTTTCCTCACGCTAGAGAAACTGATTCATTTGACAAGTGGCCACAAAAACCCAGCTATCTGCAAGGCAAATACTGCAAGCCTTGGGGTTCATGGCCACCTGTATTCTAATTCCTTATGCAAGGCTGCATATGAGGAAACTACAAGGCTATCTCAAAAGCCTATGGTGTAAACATTCACAAGCCCTAGAAGCAAGGATTCCTATAACTCCTTGTCTATGCCTAGAGTTCCTTTGGGCAGAGGCCTGCCACCAAAACATGGTACCATTCACATTACCCCCTGCTGCCCAAATCTTAAGATGCATTGGACTATGCATGGGAGGCTCACCTGACAGGGAAGTGCATTCAGGGCAAACGGAACCAAAGTCAAATGCACCTGCACATCAAAAGGACATGTTAGCTGTACAGAATGCTCTGACAGCCTTAAAGGACCACATTCTTCCAGGACAACTAATGGTAAAGATGGACAACACCACTGTCATGTGGTACATAAGCAGGGGGTACACATTCTTACCCCCTCTGCAGACTAGCCATGGCATTGTGGAACACTGCCTTGAGCTTCCAAGTGAATCTAAAAGCTAAATTCCTGCCAGGAAAACTATACACTGGCAGACTAAGCAGAAACCTCATGAACCCACATGAGTGGAAACTAAAACCAAGGATTTTCAACATGTTGACAAGCAAATGGGGGGCCCAGATATAGACCGGTTTGCCTCCCCCCCCCCCCCGAACCATCAACTGGACAAATTTTGCACAAGGATTCCCCACAAGCTAGCTTAGAAAGTGGATGCTCTATTCAGCTGGCAAAACCTCAGTTTGCCTTCCCTCTTCCTCTGCTCTCCAAGGTACTACTAAAGATCAAACAGGACAAGCTAAGGACAATTTTAATTGCACCGGACTGACCTCGCCAACACTGGAACCCACTCTTGCGCAGTGTGTTGTGCTTGGCTCCATGGCAACTGCCTTAGACTCCTTCCCTGTTGTCTTAGCAGGAGAACCAGATTCTGTACCCTCAGCTGCAAACCCTGAATCTAGCAGCCTGTCTAATTACCTAATCTCTCCTTTACCATCCCTCAGTAAATCAGTGATGGATATCATTTTAGAGGCAAGGAGGCCTAGTACTAGAAAATCTTATGCTGCAAAATGAAAAATATTCTGTGCCTGGAACCAGTCTGAAGGAATGAACTCAGCAGTGCCCAGTTTACCTCCGATTCTACAATACTTTACCGAGATGCTTTATAAGGGCTCGTAATTTTTTCCATAAAAATTAATGTCTGCCATTTCGGCTCATTATAGCACAGAGCCTCCCCTCTTCTCACCCACTGCTCAAGCAGTTCCTCAGAGGGGCTAAAAATTTAAGGCCATCCAGGAGAGCGCAAAGTCAAGCCTAGGATCTTAACTTTGTCTTGGAGAAACTCACTCGTCCTTTCGAGCCAGCTACTCCTGCAGATTTAACATTTCTTTTCTGGAAAAGCTTTCTTTTTAGCAATCACTTCTGCAAGAAGGGTATCTGAATTACAGGCCCTTATGACATTGGAACCTTTCATCTTTCATGCGGGCAGGGTGTCCCTCAGAACCAATCCCTCCATGCCAAAGGTGGTATTCAGTGTGGCTCTTAGTCCTTTCATTTGCCAACCTTCCTTCCTAACCCTTGGAACAAAGGGGAACGGATACTGCACTCTTTAGATGTGCACACAGCTTAGGTTCTACTTGGACAGGACTAAACCTCAAAGGAAATCTGAACTGCTGGTGGCATTTGCTGCAGTGACGGGAAAGCTATTTCAAAACCATTTCAAAATGGATAGGCCACTGCATTAATTTCTGCTATAAGCACCATGGAAAACCTATCCCACAGGGCATCGGACCCCATTCAACCTGGGCTGGATCTACCTCTACAGCCTCTCAGGGGTGTCCTTACTTGGGACATCCTAGAAGCTGCTACCTGGAGTTCTGTACATTCACCAAGTATTTGCCAATTTTCTCTTAAATCCAAAGCTGGTTTTGCCACTGCAGTCTTGCAGGGCCTTATAGCTGGTCCTAATTCTATTTAAATTCCTCCTCCCAACCTTAGCTTTGGGAATCTACCCAAATGTAATGACTGCAACAGTGAAACACGAACATAGTACAGTTGTGTACACTTACTGTAAATGTAGATGTTTGTGTGTTCACTGTTGCAGTCCTGGATACCCTCCCTCCATCCCCTTTTGGCTATATTTGTACTCTCACTATGCTCAAAGCTTTTTGGTGTGTATGCTCTAAAAGCTTTTTAGTGGATTTGCTTTTTTTGGAGGTGTATCCTTGCATTTATAGATTAAATTCCTTCCCATTAGGGGGGAACCTGACATATGGGGCAAGAAAAACTGATGGCGTCTGCTGCATGTTTTATATCTCTGACTACCTGATGTCAGGGAAGGGACAGCAACCGAAGCAGGATCCAAGACTTTGTTAATCAGGCTGCCTGAGGGCTACTGCAAGCAAATAACCCAAATGTAATGACTGCAACAGTGAATATACGAACATCTACATTTATGGTAAGTGTACACAACTGTACTACAGCTCCGATTCTATCTGGATAGAACCAGAATTCAGATCAGAACAATGTTTCCTTCTCAGATTCTAGGAAAGGTATGCCAGTGGCAAAAACTGTTTGGCATCCAAGTGAAAATGATGCAATTTAACCCTACAACACAGCTAAGGCTCATGCTACCAGAGCAGTGTCCACATTCTCTACTTTTTCTGCTAGGCTTCCTATAGACAATATTGTGCAGCAGACAATTGGTCAAAACCTCATATCTCTATCACTCATTACAAAGTTGATGGGGCCTCCAGGGACAGGGCCTCCTTTGGTTCTACTGTCCTAAAAAAACACACTCCTGTGAGCCACCTGCGAACGTTGGTGATTGGGGCACTACCCATCTGTAAGGATGAATGGCGAGATAGAACTTCACAAAGAAGTTATGTACTCACCATAATGTTCCATGCGAGTTCATCTCGCCTTCATTCTTATTTCCCACCCTCCTACTTCCTCCAGGGTTTTTTGAGGACTGCGATACTAGCTTTATCATGGTTGCTTTGTCTTTCTATCACTTACCTAAAAAGTGATACAAGGGCATATGGTGTCTTTAAAGACTGCAGATCTGAGGTAACTCTAGGTGCATCATGGGATAGGGACTTGGCCTAGAGCTGTCTGAAGACCTCTAGCTTTGTAGTAGACAGATGCTGAGCCGAGGATCGGCTCCAAACCCATCTAAGAATGAAGGTGATATGAACTCACATGGAACGTTATGGTGAGTACATAATGTCTTTTGTGAAAGTGGTCTGTCTTTAAGGTTTGTATAGTGTCTAAAGCAAGGCTATGAATCTTCCCCTCCCTATGAACCCTGCCTCTTCCTAGGGATCCCAGATTTTCTCTGAGCAGATGAAATCCTGTTTAGGTCTACATCAGGGTAGGGATCCCAAATTTTTTCTGGTCAGAGGAAATCCTGTCTAGGTCTACATCTAAGTCCCTCCAACTGATGGGGAAACTCCCAATGGGAATGGCTGACAGACACTGGGACCTTTTTAAACCTAGCAAAGCATTCCAAATCTCAGACAAGTTCCAATATTTCCAATACTTCCTTTGAGCCACCGGGTAAATGTGGAAGATTGCATCTGGCAGCTTCCTTAGTCATCTTATAAATTACAGGCCCTTTTAAAACCTTTTTGTGCAAATGGGGTTTGTTTGCCAACAATTTCATGACAAGTCAGCAGTTGCCCTTATCAGGTTGCTCACTTTTCCAGGCTGCAAAACAAAGGGGAATGATGTATCATTTGGATGTGCAGCCAATTGAGGTACTACTTGGTCAGCACCAAAGACTAGAAATGCGGGGGTTTTCAAATAAGCAAATTTTACTTTGTAGTTTGTGGCGCTAGTCTGCCACAAGTTCAGAAGGCAGTTACTAGGAGCAGTTATTTCACCTAGATGCATAGCCACTGTGGTAATTTTCATGAAGGAGCTTCCTACTAGTTGAATTTAGAAGCAGCCACCTGGCCCTTAATTCTCCAGGATTCTGGTTCATTTTCCTGTCTAGCATACTTCAAGACTTACAAAATATTGAAACTGCTTTCGCTGATGTCAAATGCATCTTCAGAGTTTATTTGCAGGAGGAAAAGTCCCCTGCATCCCCCATATCCCTTCATAAATATACTCGTTGCACACCAGCAGAGAATATTCCTAGCACATGAGATTCACTGCTGGTGCATGTCCAAACTTCTAGACATGGACCTACAAAATAAGAGTACTAAGGAGCTTTATTTGACATTTGACCAGGTTAGTCTGGCTGGAGAGATGTCAGTTTTCAGTAAAAACCTGAAGCTCCTGAAAGGTAGATACTGTATTGTGTCCATTTTTATAATTGACTATTAAATCACGCACTGAGTACAATACAAAGATTCTGTAGAACATAACTGACATTGTAGGTGAACTTTGTACTTTAAAGTATAATTCTGTAAAATGACCTTGTATTTTCAGTGATGTCAGGTAGTCATTATTACACTTAGACGGCTTAGAAATTTGAAGGAAATTGAGATTGTCGTGCATCTACACCATCTGAACTGTAAATCGGCCCTGCCAATACTTGAACCCAGGGCCCTGTACACCATAGAGCAATTTACCACTACACCATTTGAGAATCTCTGGGGAAGAGGATGAGAAGGCAATTTGGAGGAGACTAGAGGGGTGTTAGAGAGGGGAGGGATGGATGGTTAAGTTGGGTTTTGTTTGGTTTGTAGCTCTGAAGGAGCAATTGGTCCCAACTGAAGTGTAAGGAATATAGGGTGCAATGAGGCTAGAGCAGGACAGGAGTGGTGTTTAATATGGAGTGGGTGAGAAAGATGGGTGCAAAAGCAGTTGGTGAAATTTAAGCCAGGTAAGGTTTGAGGCAGTGGTGTGAGCAAAATAGTTGGTGGCTAACTTAGTATAAAAGTTCAAGCTTGGACAAAAGATTAATGGAAGGCTAGTGAGGATAAGTGCCACAAAGTAGGGGGAGTAGGAGGTAGGCTTGTGATTGGCTTAATTTGTCAGGAATTTTGTTCTATGAAGTAGGCCTAATTTTTGGATGGTCTCTAATTTAATGCAGTTTTGAATGTGTAGATTGAAATATTTACAACCCTTAACAGCTTTGTGTGTGGTTCAACCGTTTTTAGTGAGGTGAAAGTAGAGGTATTGGAGGGATTTAAGGAGGAAGAGGATAGTTTTGTTTGGGTTGAGGAGGTGGAGTTGGAAGCTGGCAATTTTTCTGAGTGGGGAGATTCTTGGGTAAGGGTGAGAAGGTGGGGTAGGTTGTCAGAGGTATAAACTGAGTCCTCAGCATAGTAGAGGAGTGAGGACAGGCTTGATACATTAGTGAAAATGTTGAGGGATCCAAGACTGGTGCCTTGGAACTCGACCATAGACTGGAAGGAAAGGGGGAAGATGCAGAAAGCCATTTCAAAGACAAATCTGTTAAGTAGCTAGCATACCTCTGCCTTGAAACATCAAAAATATGAACAAGGCCCATTAAAAATAGGTACAAATCTGTATGCTGATTTATCATAAAATTTGCATTCATAATTCCATAACCCCACCCACTCCAGTGAAATTGTGGGATACCAGCTTTCAAATGCAACACAGGCAACCTAAATATGGCATCAGTCCCCCTACAGCCTTGCCATTCCAGTGTCCAATTACCTGGCTATTTCACCCCATTTACCCTAAACAGTGTTCAGCTTTGAGCCTGAGTACCTCTAGCCTCCAGCTGTATTCACCTGGGGCATTTACTTACACATCCCTTACACTTCAGAAAGTATAATGCATTTTATTAAAAAAACAAGGCTTGGATTGTATAGCAGAGAAAATAAACATAATTTGTTTTACAGATCCAGTAATACTAATGTTGACAATTTGTTTAAATTTATTAGCCTAGTTTCATCAGTCACTATTTTAAACCCACTAGCTCAAAATATGCACCAATATGTCATAGTTTATATTTTGTTTCATGTTTTATACAGGTCATTGAATGTCTCAACACTTTATTCAGGAAAAAGAACTGAGCAGTCAAGATTAAACAAGCTAACACGAGCAATCAGAACAGTCATTTGTTTCCCTACCTTCAAACATCATTTTATTTCTGAACAATTCAACTTGTGTACTGAAGATTTAACTAATCTTTACAAACTTATCAAGCATTGTGCCCATTACTAATGAGTCTTGATAGGTAGCTATCCTCTCAGATGCTTGTTTTTATATTTTTGCCACTGAAACTCGATAAATACTTAATGGCCTATCAAAGTATAACAAAGAAATACATCTGCCACTCTCTGCATTTTAATAATGATTTGTAGTTTTGTGTTAGAGATGCCTCTCGGAAGATAATGTAGTAAAAGTGGTGAGCATTATACAGGAAGGGTTCATTTTCTGTTTAATGAAATGTTAGCGTGCAGTCAAGCTGCTGTCCAATTCCTTTCTGACTAAAGCATTTATTTTTGATGGCCAGCATGCCACCATGCATTTTTAAGGCTTAATGAAATTAGTGTCTTAATGGGGTGTCTTTCCTTACTATCTAGCATTTTCTCCTCTGGGGGGTGTGTGTGTGTGTGTGTGTGTGTGTGTGTGTGTGTGTGTGTGTGTGTGTGTGTGTGTGTGTGTGTGTGTGTGTGTGTGTGTGTGTGTGTGTGTGTGTGTGTGTGTATAAAATGTTTAGCAATTTATTTGTATTTAAGTGCACAACCGCACCAGGTTTCTACCTTAAGCAGCATAATGCAAGTCCTGCTCGCACAAGCTCTGGAGCAAGTCCCTTCCTGAAGCAGCCCAGATCTGCAGCAAGTCTCTTCCTGATGCAGGCAGCCCAGAAGATAAGTCCTGCTCTCACAAGCTCAGCAGTAGTAGTAGTACCCAGCAGACAAGTCCTTTTGCCTGCAGATCCATTCAAACAGCCAGCTGGAAATGCATACGTGAGCTCAATTCAGACAGGCTGACTGAGCTGACCTCTCGCATGTGATGACTGCTCAAAATGCAGGGAAAGGCTTAGCTGGGAAAATCTGAAATGGAAGGGGTGCCACTTGTGGAATCATGGCACCCCATTATTTGATCCCAAAACTGTTAAAACGGAGTAATTTGTTATGGTTGGGAGGTCTGGTAGCTGGAGAACCAGCAGAGTAGAGTTGGCGATTTAAGGTTGTATAGTTTGGACAGAAATAAGTTGTGGGAGACTCTCAGAGGCTTTAGATATCGTGCAGTATACATGAGAGAGGATAGCAATAGGTCAGAAATTAGAGGGGTTAGCAGTTTCCTCCTTTATGTGGAGGAATAACAATTTATTCCAGGGATTGTATTCTTGGGCTTATCCATTAAGTATGGAGATTTGCTGCAAGTTTAAGTCAGAGGTGTTAGCAGAAGGGGGGAACATGGTTTTAGTTTACTGAGCAGAGATCTGATATAGGTAGTGGGGATGGGCTTGAGTGTAAAGGTTGAGTGGGTAGATGTGGGGATTGGTATGTCTAGTCCAATTTTAAATGGTCGAAAGTGTGTAGCTGATCAGCACTTAAGCATTTAGCATAGTAATTCCAATGTCTAAAATCATACAAATGTCTATAGACTTGCATGGCTTTCAAGTATGCCACTTGATCAGAGGTGCTCTAGATTAAAAATGTAACCACCTGCAGGCACTGCAGCCCTGGGTATTACATCAAACTATTGGTGGCTTTAGTGGTCCTAGGCCACTACCTTGCAGTGGAAGTGCTCTGGGAGTCTACCCTTAAGTTTGACTGCAGCAGTAATTCTCTAAATTGTATAACTGCTATCAGTTTTAATGTTTGGACTGCAGTAGTCCACCCTCTTCTCCCTTTGCAGGGCATTCAGAACTGTTGGAATGCCTGTGCTATCTCCCCATCTCTTGCTGGCTTCATCAGAAGCCCTAGTTTCCCTCATAGAGCTTTGTTAGGTGTTATGCCTGAGGTGACTAGTTGGATGCCTGTAAAGACTGTGTGCTTCAGTTTTTGGCTGCAGTAGAAGTTAGGTTATTAATTGGCCAAAAGCAAACTAATCCTTTCCACCATGACATCAAGACATGGTTAGAATGAGGGGGGAGCTCAAACTGTCCAGTTATTGGACTCTGAGGGATAGATCACTGAAGTTGAATTAAGCAATGGCTAAATTTAACATGTACCATTTGCAAACCAGCCTGGGACAAGTGTGGATAGCTTGGCCTTGAAAATGTTTCATTTAGGGTAGGACTGAGGAAACATTTAAGTTGGGAGGAAAAACCTGAACTTCTACAAACATTATCTGCTAGTTGTCATGTTTACAGTAAGTACTTGAGGGCTACAACAGGGTTAATCTGACTAAAGCTTTGGACTTAAACATCTTTTGCAAGGGGAATCCCATTGTTCCCAGACATCAGTTTACTTGTGCCCAAAGTTTTTACTGACCGCATACTAAAACTTGCAAGCAGCAACTCAGAATGGGAAACTGCAATGAATGCAGACTTGTGTGTAATGCTCAAGGATCAAGCATTCACATGGGTAGTATTGCTTCTACTTCTCTTCTCTAGTAGAGGACTTTATGCTTTTGTACTGAGGTCCGCTACTCTATTTTTCGGTAATCTAAGACCACCCATCACGCTACTGCTTGTCAGGCTTCCTATTTAAAATGCAGCATTCTCTTGTAATCTGCAGTAGTTGAGAACTGCAGTGTTAAGCAGCACTGATTTCGGTGGTCTTGACACTTTTACAGATATTTCTTTCCTCTTACTGGCTTTCTGGCCAGTGTAGTTACTGTGATGTCATATTTGACTTGAGAGCAAAGTGAACTTTCATAGCTATATACTTGTTTTCTAGTCCTAGTGGTCTAGCATACATTCCTGTTTTGGCAAGGCCACAATACTTTTTCCTTGGACTAGTTTGTTGACCTACATCTACCCACCATTGCAAAAAGAAATCAAATGTGCCTCCATCAGTTTTCCCAGTTTCTAATGCATTTTGGGGCAAGTAGCTCATTTCTTTCTAGTTTTTAGGAAAGATAGTCAGTTCCTACCCAACTTTTTGGGGATTGGTATTTTCATCCAGGGCACTTTGGTCAGTCAGTCTAATTCAATTTTAGTGGTCTTTTTTTTCATGTTTGCAGCTTTACTTTCCATCTTTATTTGAATTGCCCAGTGCTCACTGCAGTTTAATTGTGGCTCCATTTTAAACATTTTGTGCAAGCTCCTTATGGGGCACGCCACGATTCCATGACTGTTGCGTAATAGGCAGATGGGAGTGAACAGGACTGCAGGATGCTGCTACTTTGCTCATAGCCTTGAGCTACTCTGCTAAAGACCTACACGCCAGGTCAGTTTTTCATAGGGGATTGTGATGGCTTTGGATGCATCCTTGTTCCACTAAGCTGGCAAACGCAGCTTTCCAATAAACTAATTTTTCATATAAATATTCAGTTACATGTAGATTCCTTGGTAAAATACCTCCTTTAGGAAGGGTTCCCTTTGAGTCCAGGGACAGTTGCAGTTACTGAAACTGCAAACATTAAGCATAACAAAAAGTGGATATAAACTTTCCAATTTGTGGTATCTTTATTTCTTTCAAAAGTACAGCAGAAAGTTGAAGCAAGGGTACAAGCATGAAGAGTACTCCCCAGCAAACTGCGACAGTGAGGTTGTGAAATTTACTGTTTTGCTAGAACCTTGTTTCTCACTTCATATTGTATAGGGAGGCTTTCTCTTTAAACCAGGTTATGAAAAGTTGGCAGTGCAGGAAATCTGTACTAGGTTTTGCTGTCTTTAATGGAGTAAACCTGGTGTTCTGGTAGCTTTAAGCACAAGGTTTGTCCATGTACATCTGGTGACTTTTTCCTGTAATAGGGAGCAATGTTTCATGGTGCAAAGAGATGAAGCATTGACTGCAACCCTGATAACTTTGATTATAATAACCAGGGTACAGGATTAGCTGATGGGAGTGATTTTAACACAAGCGTGTTCACCTTGGAGATTTGGGGGTGGAGGTTTCTTCAAGGAAGGTTGGCTGTTTGTCAGCAGTTGTATGATCTTGGTTACATAGAGCTGATGCTTAAGCTGGTAACAAGCAACCGAGCTTCCCAAACCAGTTAGCCTCCTTCCCATACTGCCTGTATAACCAGTTGGATGACCATACAGTATGCATGGTGGTTTGTCAGGATGTAGGATCAGTAAAATCAAACACTGATGCAGTAAGACTGGTAGATGTCCTGCTGCTGTGGTGTAGGCAGAGACCTTGTCACAACTTGGATTTATGTAGACCAACCAATGGAAAAATTGCAACTTTATTTTTTTTTGTGCTTATAAGCAAAAGCCAGACATTCATGGTCTCTTCTGGCCGATTTGACATGCAGTGAGGCTAACCGTGCAGGAGGCTTTAAAGATGGTCTTCCCTGTAGCATTGAGTTATCTGTTGGCCTATGAAATTGCTTAAGATATGTTCTGCTTAGCATTGCTACAAGTCATGAGTGCCTCAGTTTTTGAGGAACACTGACTACGTGTACTTTGCACTCAACGCCAATATGCTTTTTGCATGGAGCCAATAGGTGGGTAACTTGGCAATCTGTTAGTCTATATAATATGGCAGTTGCTTTTGGTAAAGAAAATCTGTTGCTCTAAGAACAGCTCGTCAAAGTACTCTGCATAATTTTACAAATCTTGTCAGTTTTTTGCCAGTTTCTAGAATAATCGATATGCTAACCTTAAGGTTAAATGTATGTTCTGTTAAGAGTGCAAGTTCTGTGTGAAAGCCAGTTTCTGTGCTAAAACTGCTGACTAAAGGAGTGTGCTATATTGACGCTTGTGTTTTTTTTAGACTAATGGGAATTCTAATGGCCTTGTTCCAATGCTGAGGGTTTACAACAACACCGCACGCTATGTGGATCAGGGAGGTAACAAGGTAAGACTTTAAAACATTTTCTATATTGCAGTTTGCATGAGCATGCAGTCACAATATTTATATTTAAGCTTTGGCTGTTGGTATTTTTGCAATAGTTCCTGGCAGAGTTTTATTTCAGCTATGAAGCTGGGAATATGTGGCTTTCTGTGTTTGACTATTCTTGGGGGATTGAAGTGCCGATCAGTGTTTGGCTGGTGAATATTATAGATTATAGTGAAGTGGCAACTGTAGGCTCTGCAGTTTAGCTGCTAGTGTGCATAATCCTTGGCTAAGCATTTCCTTGTGTGGGGTGAGACTGACTCTTTATGCTTTGTGGTTTCTCCTGCCCCTTGGTATCTGCCTTTTGTACAAGTTTGAGATCTTTTTTTGTCTTTCTCGCTACAAATTTTCAGAGGTTAGTTTGAAGCTTCAGTGCTTCACAAGCATTTCACACAACTTCCACAGACAGCTGTGCTCTCTAGTTGTATGCCAAGCTGCGTTTCACCTTAAGGTTTTCTACATCTGAGGGACTTGGCAGTAGATAGTGGAGATGCTTCTAACTTGTCCATAAATAATGCTGTGCAAGTCTCTTGCAAAACTGCTACTGCTAGCATAGGATTCAATTTTATCACAGCCCTGAACTGTATTAGCCAGTACTTGTTCTACTTGCCTAACTCTCTGATATGGCCAGTAACACTTTGGATCATCCTTGCTCCTGGAGCACAATTTTGCTTTTCAGAATAGTTTTATAGTTGAGGCGTGTCATGAGTGGTCTGTAGAGGAATCCTATCAAGTCTTGAGGATGTTCATGTTTCACTGTTGCAGTCATTGGGTAATCTGCTGGCAGGTTGCAATCAGTCGGCCTGATTAACAAGGTCTTGGGTACTGCCTCTGTTGCTGTCCCTTCCTTGACATCAGGTCATCAGGGGTATAAAACATGCAGCTGACACCATTACATCAGTCTTTTTTTTTTTTTTTTTTTGCCACGCGGTGCCCGAAGCAGAAGCAGTTTGCAAGTGCCTGTCGGCAGACTCTCGAATTTTTCATTTTCGAGTTTCAGAACCAAAGGCTTCAACTAAAAGCCAAGTGCCCTGTTGGGGAAACTCTTGCTCCTTACAGATGTCCGTAAAAGTTAATTGCATTACTTGTGGGAAGCAAATACCTCAAGGGTTTTCATTTGTACTGTATTCCTTGTCTAGGCCCTGACCACAACGTTCCTTGCTGTCAGTTTTGTGCTAAATTTAATCAACTCACTATTAAATGTCTGTATATTTTTGCTTCTAAATACTTTGGCTCATTAATTATCCAGAAATGTCATCTGAGCAACCCTACTAACTGAGTACATACAAAAAAAAAAAAAAAAAAGACGGGCTGTCTAGGTCCAAAACTTTGCTACACTTCTAAGCCAGTCACTAGTTCGCCAGTACTCAGTGAGGCGCTTTCGCAGTCCCTGATACCCGCTACTTCTGATTTGCAGGCCTCTACTGAGACCCATTCGGAGTCCAGTATACTGCGAGATGCTTTTAATTATGGAACCCGTGGATGTCTCTACCTTAGATGGGTCTGGAGCCGCTGTGCAGGCACTGGCTTTTGAGGGTGTTTTCAGGCTTACAGATTTGTATATCAGACGGATGCTATCTTCAAAACTAAGGCCAAAATCTAAATCTATCTAAAAAGACACCAGGGCCACATGTGCAGGCCCCTATGCTAAAAAAAAAAAAGATCAAAATGGCTGAAGATTTTATTACTCTGATCAGAGGTAGCCAACCCTCTCCTAAGAGGCCTAGGCAAGATATTGATTATGAATCTTCTGAACAGGAATCTATTTCTTCTGACCCTTCTAATGAACAGGATTGGTCTATACCTACTTATGAGGATACTTATGAGGACTCTGATGCAGAAGATTCCATTTCTTCTCCCCCTGAGGATTTTTCTTTTGGGGAAACTACATACCTTAAGGGAACATTTCCACTGGGAAAGTCAGGATTTTTCTGAAATGGGGATTTTCTTCTTCCTCAGCATAGGCCTTTGGCTATACCTCCTGTTCTAGACGCTTTTTCAGAATCTAGTATGACTCCTGATTCTCTGCCTCTGGCTCCGTGTAAGCCAGACAGTACTACAGGGTACCTGACTCTCTCAAATTCTTTTCAAAAATCCTATTGCAGATCCTGAAACCATTTCTCAGGGTCCCAAGGGCATTAAGGCCTCTACTGCTAAAAATCCTACCCCTTCTGATTCCAGGGCGCTGGATAGACTGGGTAAGAAGGTTTACACTTCTGCAACATTGGCAATCGGGGCTTTAAACTGTCAATTTCATATGCTTAAATATCAACAGCATATCATGGGACTGCTTAAACAGAAAATTATTATTTCTGACTGTGGAAAATAAAGATTTACAGGATTTATTGCATTCAGCTGAACAAGTTGGAAAACCTACTTTGCAATGTGGTTTTGATTTTTGGAGCCCTCTTGCAGGGCTGCTGTAACTGGGTCTGTGCTAAGAAGGCATGCTTGGCTAATAGAGCAAACTGCCTGATCATGTTAAAGCAAAATTGCTCCTTTACAACAGTACCGTCTCTTTGGTAATGAGGCTGAAGAGGTTTTAAAAAAAAAGATGGAAGATGAAGCTAAATCTATGCAAACTGTGAAAGATTTCTTAAAAGTGCAACCTCCAAGATTTAGTAGGCACTGGCTTACTAACTGGTCCTTTCCAGTTCCTTAGAGCCAAGTCAAATCCAGGCATTCCAAAGGCTCTTGGTTTCAGTCACAAGGGACCTTTTAGAACAAAACAATGGGGTGCCTCAATTTCCAAATCTGGAAACAAGGCACCTCCCTATGGTACAGTCTCAATGACTTCCCTCTACACTTACCAAGCACTTACCTTTTAGCTGCCCCTTTGGGGGGGAAACTGGCACTTCATACAAGAAACTGGCAACTTATAACCCAGGACAAATGGGTTTTAAATATAGTATCCCAGGGATACAGATTTCATTTCCACACATTGCCAATCCCAAACTGATGGCCAGACCTGCCCCCAAATCAGTGGGCAGAGGCCCAGAAACAAGTTCTGTCCATGAACATCAACCAGTACCAGAAGAGGAAAAAGGGGCAAGGTTTCTATTCATGGCTTTTCCTGCTACCCAGAAAAGACTAATCATGGTGTCCAATTCTGGACTTGTCTACTCTAAACACATTTCTGGACATGTCAAAATTCAAGATGCTGACTCAACAGTTGCTTCCTATGTTAGGCAGAGATGCTTGGTTGGTAACTCTAGACTTAAGAGGCTTACTTGCATATACCAATTAGGGAATCTTGCAGAAGATACCTCCGCTTCAAAGCAGGCTACTTGCATTGCCAGTTCTCTGCACTGCCCTTTGGCTTATCTACTGTGCCTAGGGTCTTCACAAAGTGCCTGGCTCCAGTAATTGCATTTTGCTGGCAAAGAAATATTCAAATATAGCCATACCTGGATGATTGTCTAATTCAGGCAGAAAACTGACATTCTTCTAAAACATCTGGCGTTTGTAAAATGGGTTCTAACGTGTCTAGGGTACACCATAAATGAAAATAAATCAAACCTGGTACCCTTTCAAAAAATCACATTCCTGGGTGCAAGCTTGACTACAACTGCCCAGATGGCTTACCTTATGCCAGAAAAGCAAATTCATTTGGTAACTTCAAACAGGTGGCCACTAAAACCCTGCTATCTGCAAGACAGATTCTGCAAGCCTTTGGGTTCATGACCTCCTGCATTCTTCTAATTCCATATGCAAGACTGCATATGAGGAAGCTTCAGTGGTACTTAAAAGTTTATGGTGTCAACATTGTGACAGCCTGGAAACAGATTCCTATCATATCTTGCCTGCAACTAGAGTTCCTATGGTGGGCAGAGGCCTGCCACCAAAACAAGGGACTGCCATTCACTCCACCCCCTGCTGCCCAAACCCTAACTACAGACTCATCAGACTGCTTGGGCGGGCTCATCTGGCAGGGAAGTGCATTCAGGGCAAATGAAGCCCAAACCAAATGCACCTTCATATCAAAGATGCTAGCTGTACAGAATGCACTGACAGCCTTCAAGGGCTACCTTCGTCCAGGACAATTAATGATAGACAACACCACAGTTGTGGTACATAAGCGGGGGGTACATGCTCCTACCTCCTTTGCAGACTAGCCATGACATTGTGGAACACTGCCTTGACCTACAAAATACAACTACAAGCTCAATTCCTGCCAGGAAATCTGAATACTCTGGCAGACGAACTAAGCAGAAATCTCATGGACCCACACGAATGGAAACTAACAACGGATTTTTAACATGTTGACACACAAATGAGTCCAGACATAGTTCTGGGGTGAGGCAGAGATCCATCCGCTGGACTAATTCTGTACAAGAACTAATCATAGAGCATCCACTTTCCAGGATTTTTTTATCATTCAGCTGGAAAAAACATCAGTCTATGCTTTTCCCCCTCTGCCTCTGCTCTCCAAAGTTCTAAGTCAAACAGGACAAACCAAAAATGATTGCTCCAGACTGGCCTCGCCAACACTGATACCCACTCCTGCACTGGGTCAATCCTTCCACCGTGGCATCTGCCTCGCACCTTACTGTCTCAGCAGAACAACCAAATTCTGCGCACATTGCTCCAAACTTTGAATCTTGCAGCGTGGTAATCACCTAAATTCACCCTTAGCATCCCTCAGCAAACCTGTGATGGGTGTCATTCTGGAGGCGAGAAGGCCTAGTACTAGAAAGTCTTATGCTGACAAATGGAAAATATTGTGCCTGGAATCAATCACAAGGAATAAGCACTGCAGTGCCCAATATTCCTCAGATTTCTCAATACTTAACTGAGATGCTTCGCAATGGCTTATCCTTTTCTTCCATAAAAATCCATGCTTCTGCCATTTCGGCTCATTACAATACAGAACCTTCCCTCTTCTGTCATCCACTGCTTAAAGCAGTATCTCAGAGGGGCCAAAACCACCCAGGAGAGCTCCAACCCTTGCCTGGGACTCCAATTTTTTATTGGAAAAACTCTCTCCCTCCTTTCGAGCCAGCTGCTACTTCAGACTTGAAATTTCTCTCCTGGATAACAGTTTTCCTTTTAGCAGTCACTTCAGCTAGAAGGATTTCTGAATTACAGGCTCTTATGGCAGTGGAGCCTTTCATTTTTCATGCGGACAGGGTGTCTCAGGACCAATCCATCCTTCATGCCTAAGGTGGTATCCAGTGTGGCTCTTAATCGGACCATTCATTTGCCAACTTTCTTTCCCAATCCACAGAACGGGGGGGGGGCGCGCGCGCGAATTCTGCATTCATTGGATGTACACAGAAAACTTAGAATTTACTTAGGCAAAATAAGAAAACCTGAATTACTGGTGGCATTTGCTGCAGAGGGAAAGGCTGTTTCAAAGCGGACTATTTCCAAATGGATAAGCCGTTGTATTAGTTTTACCATGGTGCATATAGCAAAAACTATCCCCCAGGGTATCGGATCTCATTCCACCAGGGCTGCTTCTACTTCTACAGCCTTTCTCAGGTGTTCCTACCAGAGTCATTCTAGAAGCTGCTACCTTGGAGCTCAGTTCATACGTTCACCAAACATTCCCTTCTCAAATCCAGAGCTGGCTTTGCCACTGCTGTCCTGCAGGGCCTTGTAGATGGTCCTAATGCTGTATAAATCCATCCTCCCAACCATAGCTTTGGGAATCTACCCAAATGTAATGACTGCAACAGTGAAACACCAAGAACATAGTACAGTTGTATACACTTGTAGATGTTGGTGTATTCACTGTTGCAGTCCTGGTTACCCTCCCTCCAGCCCCCTTTTTTCTTACTGTACCTTTTCTTTTACTATGTTTAACTCATTCTCTCCAGTGGAGCTCTCTTGAGTGTGTACCTTTAACTCCTAGTGGGTCTGGCTTCAGCCTTTTAAAAATGACCTTCACCTTACAGTTCTAACATACTTATTGAGAGGTCATATATCAATACAATTGTTTGCAATCATATATGCTTCAAGATAAAACATGCTGATACGTTGTATGTAGCATGGGTTTGGAATTAATGCAAATATGAACAAGAAATACTTACTGCCTAGAGGAGCAGTAGGAGGTAGCTGCAGAAACGCAGTAGGAGGTAACTGCAGAAACGCCTGTAGACGTCACTCTGCTGTAATGAGTTAAAAGCCTTTTTGGTGTATTTGCTTTTGTTTGGAGGCGTATCTTTTGTGTTTTTAATTACATATGTCTATTTTGTTCCCCATTTGGGGGGCACCTGACATCTGGGGCAAGAAACTGATGTAATGGAGTCGGCTGCATGTTTTATACCCTTACAACCAGACGTCCTGGATGAAGGGACAGCAAACGACGCAGGACCCAAGACTTTGTTAATCAGGCCGACTGAGGGCAGCCTGCGAGCAGATTGCCCAAGTGCAATGACTGCAACAAGTGAATACACTAACATCTACATTTATGGTAAGTGTACGCAACTGTACTTTTCACTGCAAGTTATGATTCTTACTTGCCTGCACTAAAAGTTAGTGTTGGTTTTAATGAGCTGCATATAGACTGTAATCCAGTACAGTGATTCCTCTGATTTACATGCCTAATGCAGGTGTTGCACATCCATGAGGTATGGAATGCATTTGACTGGTGTATGCAGTTCCAGTTTTTTTTCCCCTATGAAATTAAGTTTTCCAGCTCTGATAAAAACATGGAAGGAAATCTAATATCTAGAATTTTTTCTGCTGATGGCTTTGCATAGTGTCCTTTTATTTTACGAGTTTGCTGAAAATGATTTCAGGCCTGCTGGCTTGTTAAAAAAAAAAAAAAAAAAAAAACACAGCCTTGCATAACTGTCGTTTTATTTAGTTTGCTGAAAATGTGATTAGTCAGACCTTTAGTTTTACTAATGTTTTTGTTTTGTCTTGTCAGAGACCTGGAGCTTTTGCAATTTATCTAGAGCCATGGCACTTTGACATTTTTGAATTCTTGGACTTGAAAAAGAACACTGGGAAGGATGAGCAGAGAGCTAGAGACCTATTCTATGCTCTGTGGATTCCTGACCTCTTCATGAAACGTGTTGAAAGCAACCAGGTACTGAGTCTTTTATAAATTTAAGTTGTGACTTTGGAGCAGAAATGTTTCCTAGCTGGAAGTCTTGAAGCTGTACTTCAGTGATGCCTGGTATTAGAAAATGGGTTGACTTGTATGCTGATGGTGAAAGCAAACTAATTGTTTCCTAGTATGACTAGGCTTTATGTAGCCAATTACAGAAATGACATACATTGGGCCAGGATGTGGTGATCTCCCCTTTGGACACTGCTTGACCCATGCTGGCCTACATATTTAAGTGGAAAGCAAGTGTTTGAGTGGGAGTTGTGAATTGGGAACTTGTGCTCCTTATTCCAGCCCCCCCCCCACATCAGTTAACTTAAATGTGCGAGCAGCTAAGAAGCTGGTGCATGCTGCCACATATGCAAAGTCTCTTGGCCCCGTTGCTGGCAGTGCAGGGCTCTGCCAGAATCCCTGTACTATAAGGGCTTCCATCTGTGACATAACTCCAACATTTGTGTAAATACTGTACTGCCACCATTGGTTACTTGTATAATACTACTAGTGTTTGGTCCTTCCAGCTCCTGTGCTCATCTAAGCCACAGTGGAGGCTTTATGCACTTGCATATCTGGCAATAGCTGTATTTTCCTATGCAGTATTAAGATTGTATAGAGCAACATCTTGCTGGTATTTCACTGTGCTGCTTAAGTTTCTTTGCCACTGTTAAGCAGCTGTGTACTATTGCTGTTTTAGAATCTGTAAATGCATAAGTTTTGAGTGTGCTGTCATTTTTGGGTCTTTTCATGAACTAGTTTTAACCAGAAATGGCAACATGTATAGTCTTATCTTTCTGCATTGAGCAGAGTTTCTTGGACACTTTTTAGTGTGTGACTGAAGTGCTCTTACAGAAGAAATTGTGTTCAGTAAAGCAGTTACCTTAAATTTGTGCCTACTTTTACTGTGGCTTATTTGACTTTTGCTTACTTGGGCAAGTGGCTACATTTTGTCTTTTTTAATTGGAACATGATTTGGCCAGTGTCTCTGGGTTTGACGGAAATGGAATAGATGTCCCTTTTTAGATTACCAGTTGATATATGGAATTAAAACCATTAAGTTAAGCAGTTTCTGTAGTAAGGGCTTTGATTCCCTCAATCTTTGCCTACTGTGGCCTTGAGCAAGTCACTTAACCAGACAGCTTTGGGGGAATTTGGCTAGCCTTCTCAGTGACCTAGACTGCATAGTAACTGCCCACAAAGCTAATGTTTAGCATGTGATATTTGGGTGTGCAAATCTAATGTGCACTTTTTTAAATGTCTCCATGAAATCATAAATGGATTCGGTACTAGATTTCAAGCACTATGGTTTCTTTACTGTATTAATAGAAGGGTGTTGAGATTTAATGCCCATCACTTTTGTAATGTGTTATTTAACCCACTTATACCATGAGGGGTTCAGCTTTGGTGTAAAGCATAACCCTACCATTGCTGATACAATTTTACTTTGTTTATAAAAATGTTTGAAATTAGTGCTGTTCTAACATGTGGTGCAGTTTAAATGATTAGGAGGATCTGCCAGGGAGAGTTCCAAGTTTTGGGGATCTAACTTGGATTGTAGGATTACAGTCTAGTAGAAGGTAGCAGCACAAGATCAGTAGAATAGTGGTGTAGCCCTGGTATGGACTAAATTATCTTCCTGTAATTGTAAGCAAAATGGTTAGATGTTAAGTTGTCCATCTCGCCTTCATTCTTGCTGGATGGGTTCGGAGCCGATCCTCGGCTCCGACTCGGCCACTCTAAAAGCTCGAGTTGGTTCCACCGGCTCGAGGCTCCCCTTATATCCCACAATGCTAGGCGGTAATACCTCAGATCTCGTTTGCCACTACAGCGATCGAGGTGTGTTTCTACCGGCTTCAGGTCAGTTCATATAGATTAGTCTATAGTTAATTTAAGCCCCTTTAATTTAGTTTTTTCTCGTTATTTCCCTTAGTTGAGTGGATTTTGACCCCTTCCTACCTGTTTATCCACCCTTTTTTCCTCAAGAACTTAGTTCTTCCCTCAGGCCTTCGGGCCCTTCCATCCCCTTATTAGTGGAGTGTATGTGTTGGTAGGGATTTAAAAACTAATTTTAGTAGTTTAATTTTAGTTACCCTTAGTGGATAGTGTAATCGGTGTGTTTGTGTTGTGTGGTGGTTACACTTTTTTTCCTTAATGTCTAAGGATTCAAAGGTCTCAGGCTTCAAGAAGTGTGACTCGTGCTGTCAAACAGTCTCTGACAGACAGTCACACTTGTGTGTACTGCCTGGGACCTTCACACCTGCAGGACTCTTGTGCTGTATGCCATGGCTTCAGCCCTAGAGTCCTGCAGGAAAGAAAAAATAAACTTATATTACAAGGCTTATTGAAGACTGAGAGTCCCCCGACTGTTTCTTTGGGCAAACCCTCCAAGCCTAGGTCGTCGGCTCCAGTTTGAGTCTACACCTAAGGCTTCGAAGTCTGCTAAAACATCTGCTCCGGCTGGAGCCGATGAGACTCTAACTCTTATTTCTTCGGTTCCCTCTGCTCCAGCCGGAGCCGAGGTGTTGGAAATCACCGAATCGGCTCCGATAAAATTATTGGAACCGACAACTAGGAAAAGGTCTAGGTCACCGTGTCTTGGCTCCGTTCATTTGGCTCCAGCATCTCCCTTGCTGTCTGAACGGAGCCATAGATCTCACTCCTCTAGGTCGTCAAGACTTTCAGACTATGAACTTCAGAGGGTAGTGAGTCGACTTAAGTCAGAGGCACTGGCCCAAATGCTTCAGAGCCCGACTCAGCAGTTGATGCTTAATCCGATTTCTCAAAATGTTCCTCCTCCGACTCCTTTGAGTTCGGAGCCGGGGTGTTTCGGACCCAAGACTGTGGCAGCGTCGGAGCCGATACAATTGTCTTCGGCGCCGTCGTCTGCTCAGTTTTCTTCATTGGAAGAATCTGTGCCAGACTTCCCTCGTCTGCTCCGAGGGGGTGAGTGGCATCGGACCCTTGTCCGACCCCGCTCTCCCTCTCGGTGCTTCAGCGGTGGTGAGTTCGGCTCCGACATCGGCCTCGGAGCCATCACTGTCGGTGCCGAGGGAGGTTTTCAGCTCTTCGGAGCGGAGACCTCTGGCTCTGCCTGACAGGGGTGCTTTCGAGGTCATGCGGAGTGTGTTGGAACCTGGTTCAACTCCTCAGTCTGCCCCTCCCTCCTCGGTGCCTCAGGTAATTTCTACTCACTCCCTCTTACCAGACCGCAGAGAGCCAGCTCTTCAAGAATCCCCTGTGGGGATTTCATCCTCTTCCGAGGCGCCTCCAGAATTGGCAGGAGAGCCCCCTAGGAAGAGAAAGTGCAAGAGGAAGCACATAGACTCACCTGAGTCTGTCACCTCTGACACGGATTTAGAGGATTCTGAAGGTTCCCCCCCCGTTCCCTCTCTGAAGATGTCTCCTTTGCAGACATCCTGGAGATCTTAAAACAGAGGGGGAATTGGCCAGCCCTTAACCCTTTGGAGGATGAATCTGTGCATCTTGAGGCGTTCGGCTCTCGCCCTTCCACCTCCTGGGTGTCCCCCCCCCCCCTTTGACCCCCTTATGCAGGTGGTAGCAAAAAAGGCTTGGCTCCTGACTCTGTGGACCCCACCCCCAGGAGACCTTCAAAGTTTATTACAGCACCAGCAGACAAACAATTTTTGACTAAAGGAGTTTCTGTGGATGCTACGGTGGTAGCTGCTGCCACCAAGAAGGAACTAGCTGATCCTTCAGTGCCTGTCCAGCCCCCTAACAAGGAATCTAGGTCTATGGACAGGTACGAGAAGCGGATGTTTTCGTCAGCGACCTTTTCAATGCGTTCGCTGAACTACCTCTGTCATTTCACTCTTCTTCAAAGAGGCTTGATCAAGGAAGCAAGTGAGATGTTAAAGGATCCAACAGCTGTGGGTTTTCAGGATAAGATGAACGCTCAGCTGGCAACCCTCAATTCGGTAGCTAACTCCTCCATGCGCCTTTTTTCATATGCGGCTGATGGAGCGAGCAGAGCCGCAGGTACAGGTGTGGCCTTACGCCGGCATGCCTGGATGCGGCTATGCAATTTTGCGGATCCCTTTAAGACTCCTTTCACTAATTCCCCGTTTGATGGATCGTCCCTTTTTGGTCCTCAAGTGAAAGAAACCTTGACAAGGTGCGAGACGGATGGCAAAACTTTCTGCCGTCTGAGTCCGTTTTTCTACTCCTAGGCCTTACCCCAAGGGCCATTAAAGTGGAAAGATGTGGTTCCGCAAGCAATCTCAAGGGGCTTTGCCTGACGCACAGTCTGTTCCGCTCTAGAGGCAGAAGGGGGAACAATAATGGTAGACGTCGCCCTAGAGGCAGGGGGGTCCGCAGAACCAGGGCAATCGAGAAACCTTTTCCGATAAGCCTTTTCAGCATCCCTGAGGTGTTGCCAGACTGTCCACCTTCGGAGGCAGTCGGGGGAAGATTATCACTGTACCCAGAAGCCTGGCGATCTCTCAAGACAAGTGGGTACAGTCCATTTCCGAAGGCTATTCCATTCCGTTCTTTCGCATTCCAAATCAATCAAAAAAGTCCCTTCCAGATGTTCCACCCGCTCAAAGGGATCAAGCAGCATTTCTAAGTTGCTTGCAAAAAGCCATTCAGCTAGTTCCAGCAGACCAGCAAGGATCCGGAATCTACTCCAAATTCTTTTTGGTTCCAAAGAAAACAGGGGAATGGAGGCCCATTTTGGATCTCAGCATCTTGAACAAGTCGGTCAAGAAAACAAGATTTCGGATGGTCACGTTGCAATCCATCCTACCCCTATTAAGAAAGGAAAACTGGATGTGCTCTATAGACCTCCAGGATGCGTACTATCATATAAAAATGAACAGACGTTCCAGGAGATTCCTCCGCTTCAGGCTGGGAACCAGTCACTTTCAATTCAGAGCCCTGCCCTTTGGACTCACCACAGCCCCCTGGGTGTTTACCAAATGCATGGCAGTGGTTGCCTCTCACCTGAGACGTCAAGGATTCCAGGTGTTTCCATACTTAGACGACTGGCTCCTTACAGCTCCCACCAAGCGTCTTCTACTACTTGCCAGAGACTACACTTTTCGCATATTTCGAAAGCTAGGTATCCTAATAAATTGCGAAAAGTCTGTTTTGTTGCCTTGTCGTGCTATTACCTTCATAGGCGCAAACCTAGACAGTCAGCATGTCTGCGAGACTCGCAGACCAAAGGATAGCAGACATACACAAACTAGTCTCTCCTTTTCCACAGCAACAGAATCAAAGTCAGATTAGTCCTAAAAGTACTGGGGATTATGGCGGCTGCTATCCCTCTACTTCTATTAGCCAGATTTCACATGAGAATCTTACAATGGATGCTCTTCACACAATGGTCATACCAACAACTTCCGATGTCCCACACCATTGTGATAACGCAAGCATGCAGGAATCCTCTTTGGTGGATTTCTTCACCCCAGCTCTTCCTAGGAAGACCCTTTGTCCCTCCCCCTCCGGTTGCTACTCTGACAACGGACGTCTCCCTGATCGGGTGGGGGAGGGGGCATTATCAGGGCAGGACAGTCCAGGGCATATGGCAGCCTTACGAACGCCACTTGCATATAAATGTTCTAGAGATGAGAGCGGTGTTTTTAGCGTTGCAAGCCCTTCAAGATTCTCTTCCGATGGGAACGATAGCAATTCAGACGGACAACATGTCTGTAGTGTGGCATATCAACAAACAAGGCGGAACCAGATCCTACCCCCTATGTCGAGAAGCACTCAGACTGTGGCAATGGGCGATTTCTTCTTAGTGGTTTCTGATAGCAATGCACATCCCCGGGAAGTCCAATCTCATTGCGGACAAATTGAGCAGAGCTATTCTCATGCCTCACGAGTGGTCTCTGAAAAATTCAGTCTTGGAAAAAGTTTTTCTGAAGTGGGGCCAGCCTTGCTGCGACTCCCCAAAACAGCAAGTGCAAAGATTATTTCACCCTCTTTCCTCTACCAGGCCATCCCAGCAGAGACGCTCTAGTCCAAGTTTGGCCCCGGGGACTTCTGTATGCATTTCCTCCCTTCCCACTAATTTCTCAAGTGATACAGAAAGCCATCGCTCAAAGCTTCATTGATCCTCGTTGCCCCTTACTGGCCTCTACAGGTTTGGTTCCCCTTTCTGCACCATTTTCTGTTGGAGCAGCCCTGGCATCTGGACCTAGTTCCAGATCTTTTGACCCATCAGTTGGGTCAGTTACATCGCTCCCTCCCCTCTCTGAACCTCACTGCTTGGTTCCTCCAATTCCAACCTTAGTCAGGCTTCCTCTAATATCTCACTCAGTTCGAGATATTTTAATAGCTTCCCATAAATCCTCCACTCGGAAGATTTATCTTAGTAAGTGGAAACGTTTCTCCTATTGGGCTCAAGGAAGGGACATGGATCCTTTCACTGCTCCCATTCAAACGGTCCTTGATTTCTTAGCCGAACTATTCCACGCAGGTTCGTCTCCTACTCTTAAGGTTCAATTGGCAGCTATTTCTAACTTTCATGTTGGAATCTCAGATTCTGCCATCATGTCTCACAAGCTTTGCAAAGCTTTTTTGAAGGGAGTTTTTCTTCTCAAGCCTCCTATCAGAAATCCTCCTCCTTCTTGGGACCTTAACTTAGTTCTCACATCTTTGATTCTTCCCCCTTTTGAACCTGCAGCTTCGTGTTCAATGAAATGTCTATCCTGGAAGACACTCTTTGGTAGCCATTACTTCGGCTAGAAGAGTCTCGGAGCTTCATGCACTCTGCAGTCGATCCCCTTATCTTTTGTTTCGTAAGGATAGGGTATCCTTACGGACCAACCCATCCTTCTTACCCAAAGTAGCCTCTCAGGCAAACCTATATCAAAACATTGACCTTCCTGTGTTTTTTCCTAACTATTCTAACGGGTCTGAACAGAAATTACATTGGCTAGATGTTCGACAATTAAGATTTGGATAGGACCAAACAGACCAGAAAGGCTGACCAACTGTTTGTTTCTTATGCAGGAGGCAGAAAGGGCCTTCCAGTTTCGAAAGTATCACTCCAGATGGCTTACATCCTTGATTTCTTTTGTGTATGAGATTAGGCATCAAAAGTTACCAAACAAACCTAAGGCTCATTCAACTAGAGCTTTGGCTACTTCTATAGCTTTCCAAGACAGGCTGCCTATTGATACGATTTGTGCGGCAGCTACATGGGCTACTCCTCACACTTTCATTTCTCATTAAGTTGGACTTGGCTTCCAGACACAGAGCTAATTTTGGTTCCACTGTACTCAAGAGTCTGTTCCGATAGGCCACCCGGGACAAGGTGCTAGGGACGCGGTCCCATCCAGCAAGAATGAAGGCGAGATGGACAACTTAACATATAGAAGTTATGTTCTTACCATAACGTTCCATGTTGTCTTCTCCTTCTTTCTTGCGTCACACCCTCCTTCCCCCTAGCCTGGACAGACCTAGAGGAGTTTGATTGTGACCTTTTTTCCCTACCACCTCTATTTGTATATGTATATACTGTGTGGTTTTCCCCTCTCCAGTGTTTCTGGATTTTCTCCTGGCTGGGCCTAGCTTACGAGATCTGAGGTATTACCGCCTAGCATTGTGGGATATAAGGGGAGCCTCGAGCCAGTGGAACCAACTCTCGAGCTTTTAGAGTGGCCGAGTCGGAGCCGAGGATCGGCTCCGAACCCATCCAGCAAGAAAGAAGGCGAGAAGAAAACTAACATGGAACGTTATGGTAAGAACATAACTTCTATTTTGCTTGCAGATTTCAAGCTTCAGTACACTAGTTAAAATGTCCACCTCTACATAACTTTTATAGAACAATTGTGAACTATTTCAACTGAAGTCAGATTTTATCTGAGGAGGAGTGTAACCCAGAATTAATCTCCCTACATGGCCTCTTTCAAGCACATCAAAGGCCGTGTGAAGAGCTTGCAAATAGAGCATATAGCTGCTCAGCTGTCTGTAATGAGGTATTTGTGGATAGTCAGGACTTTCAAAATTCCATATCAGGACTTTCAAAATTCCATAACATTTAATGGAGGGCTTGGAAGCTGGCATAATGGATGAGGTGCTTACCTTAAGGACAAGGTAGTTTAATTCTTGCCCTTGAAATTTGCTAAGCTTAATGGTTGAGACAAACACCTTGGTAGGCTCCGAACCTTGTGTAGTCCAGGATACAAGTACAATTCTTAGTCTTGTGTCTAAAGCATTTGTTTCTTTTTCTGGGAGATCTCATGCAAGTGTTCATATACTTTTCAATGGTCTCTGCCTTGCCTATATAAAAGCTAAGGCATGTCTGGCAGATGCTAATGTACACAACCCCTTTGTTGTAACAATTAAAATGCTCAATTTCATTTTAAACCTTCTGGATGTGATACTTTCCTGCTCTAGAATGTTACATTGTTGACAAACACTGTTTCCCCTTTCTTGTGGGGTCTAACTGTACTTTTGTCACAACCATGGATTTCCAGCATTTCCTTTAAATTCCACTCTGATAAATGTTGGTACTGCTGGAATAATTTTGCTGATTTCACTATTTAAGTTTCCAGTACTTCCTAATCTCAATTTCACTGGAATAAAATGTGTATAAATGCTATTTCATAATTCAGCCCTTTATTTTCCAAATTATGATTACTTTGTGGTAGTTTCCCCAAAATTGGGTTGGTTTCCTTTCCTCCCTTGGTTCACTTTTATCAAGTTCTATGGGTACCCTGTCTCTGAGAAGAACCCCTTCATCGCCTTAATTTCCTCAAAGAAAACCCGAGCTTCACTGCACATCCTTGATGCCCTAATTAGTTGTCCCTTAATACCCTTTTGATTTATAGGGGTGCTTACTCTGTGTAGAGGATTGAGTATGGGTTTTTTGAAAATCTCTGAAATTTCTTCTCTTCCCTAATCTTGTTTATGGTCACATCTAAATTAATGAATTATTGTGAAGTGTTTTAAGTAAATTTCAAAAGTAGTTCCAATATATTCCAAAAATTGATTTTAACTATTTCTGTCCCCTTCCAGAAGAGACGCATGTAGTCTTAAAAAATCTAGTGTATACGGAAATGTTATTACAAGGGGTTTCAAAAATTAACTTCCTCTCCCAATAATATAAAACCAGGTTTGCATACAGGGGAGCACACGGGTCCCCCATGGTAATACCTTTCTCATTTATAATCCCCTGCACATGAAATTATTTTTTAATATTAATTCCATAAATTCAGTTCCTCCATTCATTAATCAATATATTTCAATCAAAAAGCCCTAAAATCATTCCATCCCCTCAAAATAAGGGATTATGGGGGAATAGTTCTATTGCATCAATAGTCACCATAAATACTTTGTCTTCATATTTATAAAAAAAAAAAAAAACAGGAGTACTTTGAAATAGGTTTTAAAGATGTTGCATACCTTTTCAATATTTTGTATCTACATATTTAGCCAAGGGTTCCAGTTTGGAGCCCACTCCTGCCACTGTTGGTCTAAAAGGTGGCTTTTCCACATTTGTCTTTGGGATTCTAAACACTAGGATCTTCAGCCTTGTTTGTCTTTTTGTCTATAGTGCCCTGAAGAAAATCATTAATAAAATAGCCCAATAAAGACTTAATTTCTAGAAACAATACTGTTTGCGTTCATAGTTTAAAATTTCCAGCATCCTAGTCATAATGACATCCATTAGTACTACCCCACCCCTTTATCAGGTTTCATTAGTCTGCAACCTCTGTTTTTCAACATTACAGCCACTGTTCTGTCACTTTCCAAAAAATTAAAAATGGCTGTTGGGTCTATTCAGCTTCTCATTTTCTACCAGCTCTTCAAAAACTTTTAAGGGGGGGTTGTGCGTACTTTTCCTAGCCAAATTGTTGGTTTGTCCTGTTGTGTTAAACATTTTAAATTTAACTTTCTCACGAATAATTTCAATTCAGTGAGAATTTACTGTGCTGAAAGGTCTAGTGGGGACATATTGAAACCCATAATTGAAAGTTTATCTACAGTTAAAGCAGTAATTTCTTGTTTTTAATATTCACTGCTTTATTGTATGTCCTCAGTAAAATCTCATGGTTTTCTCTGTCCTCTCACTAATTCCATTGTTCTTGTGGAAGGGTTTCTGAAAGCTTCCCTTTCTCAAATTCTTCCCTCCCCTTGTATGTATTTCTGTACTGCCAATGGTTGTTGGATGTTCATGTTTCACTGTTGCAGTCATTACATTTGGGTAATCTGCTGGCAGGTTGCCCTCTGTCGGCATGAATATCAGTCTTGAGTCCCGTTGGTTGCAGTCTCCTCTTCCATGACGTCAGGTCGTTGGGGGGGGGGGGGCATAAAACATGCAACAGACGCAATTTTCTTCAGTCTTTCTTGCAGTGTGGTGCCCGAAGCAGAAGCAGTTCGCAAGTGCCAGTTGGCCGACTCCTGAAATTTTCACATTAGAGTTTCAGAACCTAAGTCTTCAACTAAAGCCAAGTACCCCGTTGGGCAAACTTTTTCTTGCTCAGTAAAAGTTAATTGCATTACTTGTGGGAAGCAAATACCTCAAGGGTTTTAATTTGTACTGTGTTCCTTGCCTAGGCCGAGATCATAATGTGCCTTGCTGTCTGTTTTGTGCTAGATTTAACCAATGCACTATTAAGCGTCTGTATCTTTGCTCCAAAGTATTTTGGAAACAGATTTAATTACCCTGAAATGTCGTCTGATAGCAATCAGACTACCGAAGTTCACAACTCAAAGAAAAGGACACAGAGGTCCAAAACCGATGAAGCTACTCCTAAGCCAGTCGCTGGTACTCGGTGAGGTGCTTTCGCAGCCTCTGATACCTGCTACTTTTGAGTCAAGGCCTCTAGAGAGACCCATGCGGAGTCCGGTATGCCACGAGATTCTCAAGAGTATTGTACCCGCAGATGTCTCCCTCGGATGGGTCCGGAGCCACTGAGCAGGCACTGGCTTCTGAGGGTGTTTTCAGGCCTTTACATTTCTATGTAAACCTGAGCCAGCTTCAAAGACAAGCAACTTCTAAGGCTAAAAAACCGACGCATGAGCCACATGCTCGGGTCTCTGCCTAAAAACAGATTATCAAAATGGCTGAAGACTTAATTACCTTGATCAGGGTTTCCCAACCCTCCTGATAAGAGGCCTAGGGGTTCCCAACCCCCTTGATAGGCCTAGGCAAGACGCTGATTATGAATCTTCAGGTCAGGTTTCTATTTCTTCTGATTCCTCTTCTGAGCAGGGATTTTCTATACCACCCTATGAGGATTCAGATGCAGAGGAATCCATCCCATCTGCATCTCCTCCTGAAGATTATTCTTTTGCCGAAACCGTGCATACTTTAAGGGAGCATTTTCATTGGGAGAGTCGGGATTTCTCTGAAAGGCCTGGGGATTTCCTTCCTCAGCATAGGCCTTTAGCTATACCTCCTGTATTAGACATTTTGTGTTTTTGGAATAAAGCATTGCTCCCGATTCCCTACCTCCAGCTCCTAGTACACCAGACAGATATTAGAGTTCCTGACTCCCACAAATTTTTATTCAAAAATCCTGCTGACCCTGAAACTATCACAGGGTCCCAAAGGTGTAAAGGCCTCTACTGCTAAGAATCCTACCCCCTCTGGAGATTCCAGGGTGCTGGATAGATGGGGAAAGAAGGTTTATACATCTGCAACCTTGTCATTTGGGGCCTTAAACTGCCAGATGTCCTTCATGGATGCATCTGCAGTCATAACAACTGGGTTGTCCTGTCGTCAGGCAGCCCTTCAGTCGGCCGGATTCCAAAGTCCGGGTCCGGCTTCGGCTGATGTCTCACTTCACCCGACGTCATCTCTGTTGGTCTTCGGGTATATAAGCATCAGTCGACGCCATTTTCCTCCGTCTTTCTTGCCGCGTGGCGCCCGAAGCAGAAGCTGTTCGCAAGTGCCGGTCGGTCGGATCCAGAGATTACTTCTACCGAATACTACTTCGAAGACTTCTAAAGCTAAGTACCCCGTTGGGGACTCTTTCTTGCCTCAGCCGATGTCAGAAAAAGTTAATAATTGTTTAACCTGTGGGAAACAAATACCTCATAAAGATTTCCACTCTTATTGTCTGCCTTGTTTAGGCCCAGCCCAGGACGTAGCAGCCTGTTCGGCCTGTGCTTCTTTCAACCGACGAACGCTTAGGCGTCGGTCGGAGTTTGCAGAACAGTTTTTCGGTTCTGATTTTGCGTACATTATGCCGCCGGATCCTCCGACTTCCCAATCTGCCAAAAACGCAAAGATAAAGACCGACACTTTCATGGTCCGCGGTTTCGCCGAAACCATGGTTAAGCAAACCGAGTGTCTCGGTTTCGGCGAAACCGAAAACTGATCAAAGTACAGCTGAACCTATCTCTACAACTGAGGCCCCTGCTACCACTCTTGAATCGGCCTCAGAAATTTTATCCACTACGGTGGTTGCCACTGACTTATCAGACACCATTCCCTTGGATGTCTCTACCCCAGCACGTGGTGCTGCTAGGCCTCCAGCAGCCATGTCCATTAAGGCTTTCGCCAGGGCTAAAGCAGCCAAGACTACTAAAACAGTGCCTATTAAACCCCCCACAACCAGGCCCTCTTCTAGTTCTCAAATGCTTACTTTGGCAGAAGATTTAATTTCATTAATTAGAGGATCTCAATCTCACCCAGACAGGGCCTCTCAGCCCCCAGAGAAGAGACCTAGGGCAGAGCCCCCTGAGCCAGTGTCCTCTGATTCTGCTGATGAATCAGACATAACTGACCAGCCAGAGGCTCCTTTTTCCAATTTTGAAGATTCTGATGCTGAAGAATCCATTCCAGCTGCTTCCCCACCAGAAGAATTCTCCTTTGGGGAAACCTTACATGCCATGCGAGAGCAGTTCCAATGGCAGCAACAGGATTTTTCAGACTCCAGAAAAAGACTTAGGACCTTTCTGCACCTCCCACAGCACAGGCCCTTAGCTATACCTCCTGTTCTCTCTGGTGGATGATGCTTTCAATGATGTCTGCTCCGCTCCAGATTCATTACCCCCAGCCCCTGCCAAACCAGACAGATTTTACAGGGTGCCAGATACTCATCACCACCTTTACAAGGCCCCACTTGCAGACCCCGAAACTATATCCCAGGGTCCCAAGGCAGTGGCCGCGACCATAGCTAAAAACCCTATTCCTTCTGAAAGGGAAGCAAGGTCTTAAGACAGATGGGGTAAAAAGGTCTACACTTCAGCTACTCTCTGCTAGAGCTTTAAACTGTCAGTTTCACATGATACAATACCAAGAGTTTATGCTTGATCAGTTAACTAAAAAAGTAACCACTGATGAATCTCTTGATAAGAAATATGTATTAGAAATGGTAAATAACATACAACAGGTTAGCAACCATTCCTTAAAATGTGGCTATGATGCACTGGAGGCTTCATTTAGATCAGCCATGACTGGCACAGTGATGAGAAGGCATGCATGGCTAAAGGAGCAAGCTTTACCGGATCATGTTAAAGCTAAGTTGCTAGATGCTCCTATGGATAAGACAAGTTTGTTTGGTACACCTGCCCAGCAGGTTATGAAGAAAATGGAAGAAAAGGCAAAATCTGTTCAAACGGTTAAAGATTTCTTGCAGGTTCAACCCCCAAGGTTTAGCAGGAACTGGCCTGCCAAAAATTGGTCCTTTCCTGACTCCACAAAATTTCAAAGGGGCAGGAATAGACGTTCCAGAGGCAGAAACCAATCCAGAGGAGGTGCCTACAGAGGACGACAGTGGCAAGGTAACAACAGAGGTACAGACACAACCACTGCCACTACATCAGCACAACCACAGTGACTTAACCCTAAATCCGCCTACCAGGGAACAAATAGCAGCTCCTCTAGGCGGAAAGTTAACCTTATTCTCAAAGAACTGGCACTACATAACAAAAGATAAGTGGATTTTACAAACCATAGATCAAGGTTACCGGTTTCACTTCCACACTTTACCAGTCAAAAGAGGAATGCCAAATCTACCTCCAAATCAAAAAACAGAGGCACTACAACAGATAATGGAGTTAGCAAACATGAGAGCTGTGGAAAAAGTGCCAACAGCAGAGCAAGGAAAGGGGTTCTACTCCAGACTATTCCTAGTTCCAAGAAAGGAAAAAAGTTGGAGACCAATTCTCGACCTGTCCACCTTAAATACATACATCATTGTCCCAAAATTCAAAATGCTGACCCTACAGCAACTTCTTCCCATGCTGGGCAAGGAGTCTTGGCTGGTAACTCTAGATCTCAAGGAGGCATACCTGCACGTCCCCATTCGACCAATCTGCAGAAGATACCTCAGATTTCTTGCAGGATCAGAGCACTATCAATTCTCAGCATTGCCCTTTGGCTTATCTACTGCGCCCAGAGTATTCACAAAATGCCTGGCATCAGTAATCGCCCATTGCAGACTACAGGGAATTCAAATTTACCCATACCTGGACGACTGCCTGCTACAAGGGGACAACAAAAGCAAGCTGACAACGGATTTACAAAGGGTCATTTACTTGCTACAAGCACTGGGATACACAGTCAATTTACAAAAGTCAAGGCTGATACCATCCCAAACAAGGACATTCTTCGGCGGAATTGGACACAGTAAAACAAATGGCATTCCTGACTACAGAAAAACAAAAGAACTCCCTCTTTACTTCTTGGCACTAACAAAACTGAACAAGTTAACAGCAAGAAAAGTACTGCAGGCCTTGGGCTTCATGGCATCATGCATAATCTTGGTCCCATTTGCCAGACTACATATGAGAACTACAGTGGTACCTAAAGAATTTATGGTCCCAACACAGACACAGCCTAGAAACAGAAATCCCACTAATTCCATGCTTAAAACAGGAGTTTCTATGGTGGGCTCAGGCATGCCAGTCAAACCCAGGCCTACCCTTTCGCAGATGTCAAGCAAGCCAGACCATCACAACAGACGCTTCAGACCTAGGATGGGGGGCCCACATGCTGGACAAATGCGTGCAAGGATTGTGGACACAGGATCAACTTCACCTGCACATCAACCTAAAAGAAATGCTGGCAGTAAAACTGGCAATCCAAAAGTTCAAACCATTTCTCCAAGAGGGCCAGTTGATAAGGACAGACAACACCACAGTCATGTGGTACATCAACAAACAGGGAGGCACTCATTCATACCCCCTATGCGGAATGACTTTGGAGCTGTGGACCCTGGCACTCAGCTACAACATCCAGTTACAGGCAATATTTGTACCGGGAAAAGAAAATACTCTAGCAGACATATTAAGCAGAACCACATCGGATGCCCACGAATGGAATCTGCACCCGGACATCTTCAAGACCATCTCAAAGAAATGGGGAATGCCTCAGATCTATTCGCATCACCTCTCAATCACCAGCTCAAAAAATTCTGCACAAGGACATTCCACCCACTAGCATGGAAAGTGGATTCGCTCTCCTTCAGCTGGAAAGGCCTAACAGCATATGCATTCCCACCTCTTCCCTTGATACACAAAGTACTACTAAAAATCAAGGAAGAACGTCCAAGGATAATCCTGATAGCTCCAAACTGGCCAAGACAACACTGGTACCCACTGCTGAGGAGCTTGTCTCGGAACAATATGTGGCCAATACCCCTGATGCCTTTGATGTTAACTCAGAACAACTACAACATCATACATCCAAACCTAAAAACGTTACAACTGACTGCATGGAACATCACATAGCAGCAGCTAATCCAGAACTTTCCCAAAGAGTTAAAGACATTATTCTTGAAGCACGCAGACCTTCAACAAGAAGGAACTATGCTGGAAAATGGAAAAGGTTTGTCATCTGGAGTACGGAAAGAGGAAAAGATGTGTCAAACATAGATATGCCCAACATTCTGGAGTATCTGGCGAACTTCTTCATTCAGGCCTGTCCTACTCCTCCATCAAGATACATGCATCAGCTATTTCAGCAGAATACAGCTTTGATCCACCTGTTTTTCGCACCGTTGCTCAGGCAGTTCCTCAGAGGAATCAAGAATGTAAAACCTCCAAGGAAACCACCATTACCAGCTTGGGACTTAAACTTTGTGCTAGAAAAGTTGACACTCTCACCCTTTGAACCAGCAGCAACAGCAGACCTACAACACCTGTCATGGAAAACTGCTTTCCTACTGGCAATTACTTCAGCAAGGAGGGTTTCAGAACTACAGGCCTTAATGGCAGTGCAACCCTTCCTAATCTTCCACCAAGATAGTGTCCATGAGGACTAATCCTACATTTATGCCTAAGGTGGTATCCAGAGTGTCTTTAAACCAGGCAATCCACCTACCTACCTACCTTTCCCAACCCACAAAACAGAGGGGAAAGAATACTGCATACCTTGGATGTACATAGACAGCTACGCTACTACTTGGACAGAACAAAAAATAGCAGAAAGACTGACAAACTTTTTGTAGCCTATGCAACAGGAAGGGAAGGAAAAGCTATTTCCAAACACTCCAAATGGATAGGAAATTGCATACGATTCTGTTACTCCTTCCATGGAAAATCAATTCCACAGAACATAAGACCTCACTCTACAAGGGCAACAGCCACTACCACAGCCTTCTTACGAGGAGTGGCAACCAAAGACATTATTGAGGCGGCTACTTGGACCTCCGTGCATACATTTGCCAAGCATTATAATTTGCCTCTATATTCCAGATCCCGAGCAGGGTTTGCCACTGCTGTACTGCAAGGGATCCTAAACACACCATAATCTACTTTTATCATCCTCCCCTAGTTGGCTATGGTATTCTACCCAGTTGTTATGACTGCAGATGCATCCATGAAGGACATAGTACAGTTTTGTACCTACCATAAATGTAGATGTCCGAACTGGATAGCATCTGCAGTCAGGATTACCCTCCCTCCTTCCCCTCTGTGGTACTCCTAGGGTGTTTACCCTCCTAATAGCTAGCTGGTGGGGGGGAGTCTTTTATGGTGTATTTGTTTGTATATATGTACATACATGCTTATTTTTGTGTTTACCTCTATCTTTTTGGAAACATTGGCATCTATCCAAATTTTAGCCTTCAAGAGGGCTACTGGCATCTGGGGCAAGAAACACTGAGGAAAATGGCGTCGACTGATGCTTATATACCCGAAGACCAACAGAGATGATGTCGGGTGAAGTGCGACATCAGCCGAAGCCGGACCCGGACTTTGGAATCCGGCCGACTGAAGGGCTGCCTGACGACAGGACAACCCAGTTGTTATGACTGCAGATGCTATCCAGTTCGGACATCTACATTTATGGTAGGTACAGAACTGTACTTTTCATATGCTTGAATATCAACATTGAAACAGAAAATGATAATTTCTGAATGTGTGGAAAATAAAAAATTACAGGAATTATTGCATGTAGCAGAATAGATTGGAAAGCATACTTTGCAATGTGGTTTTGATTCTTTGGAGGCCTCTTGCAGGGCCGCAGTTACTGGATCTGTGATTAGAAGGCATGCCTGGCTCAAGGAGCAACATCTGCCTGATCATGTTAAAGCTAAATTGTTGGATGCGCCTTTACAGCATGATACTCTGTTTGGTAATAAGGCAGAAGAGGTTTTAAAGAAAATGGAAGACAAAGCTAAATCTATGCAAACTGTAAAATTTCTTCCAAGTGCAGCCACACAGATTCAGTAGACACCGGCCTAAAAAAAAATTGGTCCTTTCCTGTGTCAGACATGAGCCTCACGGGGCAAATCTAGGTGCTCAAAAGGCTACCAATCACAGGGTTCTTACAGGTCAAAGCAATGGGACCTCCAAATCTGGAGGAAACAAAGCACAACCCTACAGTAAAGTCTCAATGACTTCCCTCTGCCATCACAAAACACTTATCTTTTGGCAGCCCCCTTAGGGGGAAAATCAGCACTTCATGCTCAGAATTGGCAGTTAATAACCCAGGACAAGTGGGTATTAAACATAGTATCCCAGGGATACAGATCTTGCCAATTCAAACGGTTGGCCAGATCTGCCACAATCAATGGGCAGAGGCACAAGCTATGTCCCTCATTGATATGGGGGCTATTCAACCAGAACAGGAAAAAGGGCAAGGATTTTGTTCAAGACTTCCTGGTACCCAGAAAAGACTGCCTGGTGCCCAATACTGGATTTTTCGATTTTGAACATGTTCTTGGACATCCCAAAATTCAAAATGTTGACTTTGCAACAACTTCTGCCCATGTTGGGCATGAACGCTTGGTTAGTGACTCGACTTGAGGCATACCTACATATCCCAATAAGGGAATCGTGCAGAATATACCTCCGCTTCAAGGCTGGTTTTATGCATTACCAATTCTCTGCACTGCCCTTTGGCTTATCTACTGCACCCAGGGTCTTTACAAAGTGCCTGGCACCAGTAATTGCATTTTGCAGACAAAGAAGCATACAAATCTGTTACTTGGACGACTGTCTCAAGCAGAAAACAAGGACATTCTTCAACATCTGGCGTTTGTAAAAAGGCTTCTAACATGCCTAGGGTACACAAACGAAAAATCACAACTGATACCCTTTCAAAAGATTACATTCCTGGGTGCAAGCTTGAATACAACTGCCCATGTGGCTTACCTTACGCCAGACTATCAAAAGCAACTGACTATTCAAACAGATGGCAACAAAAACCCAGTTATCTGCAAGACAGATTCCGCAGGCTTTGGGGTTCATGGCATCCTGCATTCTACTAATTCCATATGCAAGACTGCATATGAGGGAACTACAGTGATCTAAAGTTTATGGAGTCAACATTGTCAGTCTGGAAAACTGATTCTCCTCATTCCCTGCCTACAACAGGAGTTTCTTTGGGCAGACATGTCACCAGAACATGGGATGGTCTTTCACTCTACCCCCTGCCACCCAAATCTTAACTACAGACTCATCAGACTGTTTGGGGGGCCCACCTGGTGGGGAGATGCATTCAGGGCATATGGAACCCAAAACAAATGCATCTGCATATCAACCAGAAAGATGCTAGCTGTTCAGAACGCCTTGACATCCTTCAAGGACTTCATTCAGGACAACTACTGATAGACGGACAGCACCACGGTTATGTGGTAAATAAGCAGAGGGGAAGTACACATTCCTACCCCCTATGCAGACTAGCCATGGCATTGTGGGACACTGCCTTGACTTACCAAGTACATCTTCAAGCTCCATTCCTGCCAGGAAAACAAAGTACTCTGGCAGACCTAAGCAGAAATCTTATGGACCCTCACTGGTGGAAACTGGATCCATAAGTCTTCAGCACAAGAGAAATGGAGTCCAGGCATAGATTAAGCAGAGATCTTATGGACCCTCACTGGTGGAAACTGGATCCATAAGTCTTCAGCATAAGAGAAATGGGAGAGTCCAGGCATAGATCTATTTGCCTCTCCCCAAAGTTATCAACTAGACAAATTCTGCACAAGGACTTATCACAGACAAGCATGGAAAGTGGATGGCCATCAGTCTACACCTTTCCTCCTCCTGCCTCCTCTTCCCAAGGTCTTAAGGTCAGACAGGAAAAACCAAAAATGATCCTAATTGCCCCGGACTGGCCTCGCCAGCACTGGTACCCAATTCTAAGGAACGTCTCAACTCTCTCCTTGGTACTTGCCTCAAATACCTAATCTACTGTCTCAGCAGATCAAATTCTGCCCAATCGGCTCCAAGCTCTGAACCTGGCAGCATGGCTGATCATGTTATTCAAACAACTCAGTAAGTCTGTCATGGATGTCATTTTGGAAGCCAGAAGGCCTAGTACTAGAAAATCTTGTGCTGATAAATGGAAGAGGTTCTGTGCTTGGAACCAAGCACAAGGAACAGACACAGCAAAGCCAAATATTCCTAGGATTTTACAAATACTTGACTGAGATGCTTGACAAGGGCCCATCTTTTTCGGCCTATCTTTTTCATCAATAAAAATCAATGTTTCTATAATCTCTGCTCATTAAAACAGCCTCCCATCTTTTCTCACCCTCTGCTAACAGTATAGGGGTCAAAAATTTAAGGCCTCCCAGGAGATCACCAACTCCTGCATGGGATCTCAATGTTGTGTTGGAAAAGCTCACTGCCTCCATTTGAACCAGCAGCTACTCCGGGTATAAAGTTTTTATCTTGGAAAACAGCTTTCGTGCTAGCAGTCACTTCAGCAAGAAGGGTTTCAGAACTACAGGCCCTCATGGCTGTGGAGCCTTTTATTACATTTTTACACTGACAGGGTGTCCCTCAGGACTAAATCCTTTATGCCTAAGGTGGTATCCAGTGTGGCTCTTAACCAAACTATTCACCTGCCAACTTTTATCCAAATCCGCAGAACAAGGGGGAGCAGATTCTGCTTTCCTTGGATGTACACAGACTAAGATTTTACTTGCAGGACCAAATCTCTAAAAGTCTGAACAGCTACTGGTGGCATTTGCTGCAGGATCAGAGGGGAATGCTATTTCAAAGCGGACTATTTCAAAAGTGGATACGCAACTGCATTAGTTTCTGCTACTTGCATCATGGTAAACCAGTGCCTAAGGGAATCTGGTCACATTCTACCAGGGCTGCATCTGCCTCAGCAGCTTTTCTGAGGGGTGCCAACCAAAGACATTCTAGAAGCTGCTACTTGGAGCTCTGTTCATACTATTACAAAGCATTAATTGCCAGTCTTATGTCCAGGGCAGGCTTTGCCAATGCAGTTCGGCAGGGCCTTATAGCCACTCCTAATGCTGTTTAGTTCCAGTCTCCCATCCATAGCTTTGGGATTCTACCCAAATGCAATGACTGCAACAGTGAATACACTAAACATCTACATTTATGGTAAGTGTACACAACTGTACTTTCTCGGTTTCCCTGCTATTTTGCTTCTCCTGGGGCCTGAGGGTGTATTGTCTAAAGGGTCTCCACCAAAAGGGTAAGTGTTCATTTATGGTAAGTGTACACAACTGTACTTTCTCGGTTTCCCTGCTATTTTGCTTCTCCTGGGGCCTGAGGGTGTATTGTCTAAAGGGTCTCCACCAAAAGGGTAAGTGTTAATCAATGACTTCAAACCCTTCGTTGTCACAGTGCTCATCATGATTTAGTTACCTTGCTACTAGGTGGTGGGGGAAATGCCCTCCCTTTTAGTAGTCTTCATTTTCTTTATTTTCCTTTCCAGCATCCTTGGTGTTCAACTTCACAAAAAAATTAAGCATTTTTTTTCCCCAGCATCAAACAGTCAGAAGTCACTTTCCCATGTAAATTGACTCAATCTGTTCACAGTAATTTCTCGCCATGAGCTCTAAAAGTTCTATACCAAAGTTTAGCTATCTGTTCTTTGTGATAAATACTGTTCACATCAACATTTAGGGTATTTTACAATTCTCAGCCCTTTAGGCACCCTTCATACATTCATACACATTTAAATACATTTGTAACCCCTTAAGTTGCATTAACTTGTAATTCCATGTGTTGGTGTCAGTTTCGGGACTGGGTTTCAAAATGCTTACCAGCCCATGCCGAGAAATCGCTGTTTAAATTAAGTCCACCAGTACAACGCTCCTTTTAAATAAAGGTAAAAGTAGCTGTCCCTCTATTTTGGCTGTTCAGCCCAGGTCCACCATTGCTCATGCGTGCGGATATCTCTTCTGGAAGGGAACGGAAACCCAGTTAAATCAGTTTTTGGAATTAGGACTACAACTTCATTTTTTGAAACTTACTTGGCACACTTCACAAGAATTCATTTAGATGTGACCATATACAAGGTTGGGGAAGAGAAGAAATTCCATTCTAAGATTTTCTGAAAACGCACACACCAACTCCTATTTACACTTTGAGCGCCCCTATAATCAAAGGGCTATTAAGGGGAAACTAATTAGGGCGTCAAGGATGTGCAGTGAGGATCTGGTTTTCTTAGAGGAAATGAAGGTGATGAAGGGGTTCTTTGAGTACTTCAACTTGATTAATCAATTGATAAAGTGAACCAAGGGATGAAGGGAATTCCCCAATTTTGGGATAACTATCACAAAGTAATCATAATTTGGAAAATAGAGCTGAATTGTAAAGTGGCATTTATACACTTGTTCCAGTGAAATTGAGAACATTAGGAAGTGCTGACATTTTTTGGGTATAAATAGCGAAACCAGCAAAATTATTCCAGCAGTGCTGACTTAACGATGAATTTAAAGGAAATGCTGGAAAACCATGATAGTGATAAAAGTACAGTTAGACCCCACAAGAAAGGGGGAACATACAAGTGTGGTTTTTGTCAACAATGTAATAACATTCTAGAGCAGGAAATTATCCCATCCAGAAGGTTTAAAATGAAATTTAAGGAGCATTTTAATTGTTACAGCAAAGGGGGTTGTGTATTGGCGTCTGCTAAACATGCCTTGGCTTTTATATAGGCAAGACTGAGACCATTGAAAATATATGAACACTTGCATGAGGTCTCCCAGGAGAAAGACAAATGCTTTTGACAGACTGTAAATTGTATTTTCATATGTCCTGGACTATACAAAAGGTTTGGAGCTTAAGGTGCTTGTTTCAAGAGTTTACCTTTTGGTGCTTTTTTCTGCTTCAAGCTTAAAATGGTCCCGGGGTAGGTAAGCTAGTACTTGCCCATAAGTCTCAACTTTTGTTGGACAGATTGAGTGGTGTAGAACATTTGGAACTTTGTAGGTTGGAGCTGTTGCATTTTATACAGTGAAGGTTTACTCTGGTCCTCTGCTTAAATTTCTTGGATGCAGCTGTGCTCATGGTTCACCCTCGTTTTAATTGTGCTTTCACTACCAGTGAATGGCTTTATCCAAAAGGGGCAGGTTGATCACCCATGTGGTTAGCAGGGTGCAGGCAGCGGAACACATCTGTGTAGCTGGGATTAGCAACTGAGGTTTATTTAAAATGTGCTAGCAGTAAGTACTGATCTAGACTGCTGCTGACTACCAGACAGAACTTTGGGAGTGTGGCTAGGCTTCACATACGTTAAATGATTGGGAGAACCTGCCAAGGAGGCAGGCCAAGCTACAGAACCACATGCTTATTCAATAGCAATCTTTCCTCTGACAAGGGCTCAGACAGATGGATTTTTGGTTTGTCTGAAGCAGAAGATATTTAAATGAAACCTCCTTGGAACTAAACTTTTTTTCTGAGCTATTTTAACACCTCAATCACTGCATTATAGAATATTTTCTGCAAACTGTCTGCCGATAGGGCCTGACATGTCAATGTGATCATTTTTCAATCAGGCCTTTCCATTTAAAGTGGTGTATTCTCGTGCCATTGACATAATGGGGTTGAGGACTGCTTTTATTTCTTGAATGGCCTTCATTTGTGTCCTATATCTCCTTTTACAAAGGAGTTTTACTTGGTCTTATCGGTTTGTTCAAATTTTGACAGTCCATTCCCCCACATTTTGGTAAGCTTTCCACTATTTTGAGATTAGAATTTTTTCTAATCAACATCTTTGATAACTACATTTAAATTAAGTGTAACAGTAGAAAAGTTTAGAATTTCAGTACTGAGATGCTGATGTGAATTTGTCTCTGAACTGCCTTTGAACCATATAATGTGCATGTCGGAGAAGCTGTCTTGTTTGAACTTGGTTCACTGGGTCATCCAAAAAATGTGATTTATGCTGGTATCCTGTAAGGCAAGAATTCTAGGCCTGTGATCAGACATGCCAGAGGAATGATACCCTGCTTAAACCATGTGAGGTTTAGTGCCTGTCTGGACAACCAGCTCCTATATACTTTCCTTGATGAAGGCTGCAAGGGCAAAACTGGTGACTGAATAAGCCATTTTAACTTTCTGCATAGTTCAGTAGAGGCTATCCAGTCTTTTTATTCCCCCAAGTAGTTGGTATGAATAAGATCAGTATGGGGAAAGGGCATTTTTTGCAGAAAAATACCTAGCAGTCAGAAGCTGAGGGGGTGCAGGTGTACTCAGAAGGAATTACCTGGTGGTCACATTGAGTCAGGGTGTTGGTGACTCACTAAAGCCAATGTGCCCAAATTTTTGGGGGGGGGTGGATAACGCAGGTCCACTACATCAAGATGCTCCATTAAGGCCATAGGCTAGTTTCTAAATCCATAATGTAGTTGTATCCCCATGGTGAGGACTCATCCCCCCACTGAGGTACATTCTTGGAATAAGGAGCCAGACAGAATGCAGGGTAGAGGAAACCTTCAGGACTGGTGCCATGAGGGTGTGTGGATGGCCATCTGAATCTGAAGTCAAATGATTTTCCTTCAAAGCATTACTTCACTAAGCCTTGGTCACATGAATTTATACCCATTGCTAAGGATCCCTGCTGGGGGGTGGTGAAGGAACATTTGGATAATTTCCTTGTCTATGGCACCAAATGTATTCAGTAAATTATCTCAAGTAATTACTTTTTGCCTGAGGGCATACCATTGGACAATTTCAGTTGAAGTCTGGAGTGGATGTGCAAGGCTTTGGACTAAATGTTTCTAAGACTAGGCTGTCTAACCTGAAGAACCCAAACTACTAATCCATCACAATGTTACTTTGTTTTCTGCCCTTTACACCCTACGCTCCCTTTTAGTTTGCAAATATGTACTAGTAGTCACTTTGCCTGTAGTAATCTCTTGCATGTTCTAAAGTCTATACCAATTTTCAAGTGTCTTGGGTGTGCCAGTGTTTGTTCCTGTCATCTAATTCTGAGCCTAAAATGGCTGTTGGATCACAACAGTCAGAGCAAGTCAATCCTTTCTCTAGCGAAGAGCCATTTTTAAGGCCATTTTAACCCTCCATAATGGGGTAGTCCTCTAGAAAGTGGGGCAATAGACAGGATTTCAGCGCTTTGCTTCATGGCTTTCTGCAGCCTAATGCCACTAGCTCTTTAGCACCATGCTGCAATGGTACTTCAGAAATGGTGCCAACGTTGTTTCTAGAAACCCAGTCACCTGACTTTAGAAGCTTCTAAACAATGGCCTCAACACCACAGCCTACACAGGTCCGAACTATAGATTTGGGATGGTTGTGGGAATATTTACCAGGATAGTACACTGATCACTATTAGCTGATTTCAGGCTCGGCCCAAGTGAAATGTTTTACATTTCAGAAACTTACTACAGAAATGTAAGTGGGTAGTTCAGATTGGTTGAACAAGCACTCTGCAGTGCATTTTGTAATGAGTCCGTCTTCAGCCACCCTTGAGAAGCGATTTGGAAAGATAGTGATGCCTTGTGAAGCAGGGACGTTTAGTTTAAGTGCTTTGAGCTGCATACTGAATTTGGGAAGTGTCTTTAGGTCAATGAGGAGAGATGGGCAGGGTGTGCTTCCAAGGCAAGCATGTGCCGTCCTGTAGAGTTAGTACTAGGTAAGCATGTGCAGTCCTGTAGTTAGTACTAGGTGTAATAAGTTGGTCTGGCTTGTAGGCTCTGGTTGCATGAGGTCTCTCCGACTAGCTGCAAGGCAGTAAATGTGTGGAGTTTAGTTTTTGGATTTGGGATCCAAAAAGGCTAGATCTTTGGTTTATGGGTAGCTGTTTGGCTTTTAGGGTGATGGTGATCTGTTCATAATGAATTGACAGATGCTTTGTGTGGCAATGTTTTTCTTGGAGGCTGACATATTGGAAGCCTATATTCAAGTTGAGAGTTCCTTTGCCAATTGCTGCTGTGGCTGCACTTCAATGCAGTGCATTGGGGGGAGGCAGGGAGGCAGCAGCCACTAAGACTGGTATTGCAGTCATTGGAGACTGTCCAGTATGCAGGCATGACTCTCATGGCAATGCATGTCCCTTCTAAGAAGACACTTGAATGTTTGAGCAGGTGATGTGCTTGCTGAAATGAATGAAAAGATGTATTCTGGATCTGACCAGAATGTCATGCCAGTCGTGAACTTTTTATGCCTCAGCACAGATTGGGCAGAGTTCTGTTGTAGAATGGCATCCATCCTGGAAGATGGGTGGATTAGATGGTCTTGTTTCCTTTTGCTTTGTGCCCCTGATATCAAAGATCCTACAAAAGATGTTGGATCAATGCTACTGTAGCACCCTTTTGACCCAGGCAGCACTGTTTCTCTTGCACAGCTGTCTAAGGGAAATGGAAAGCACTTCCTCAGCAAAGTTTACCTTTAGATTTTTGCACCCTAAAACTGACAGCCGATTTGCATCTTGGTCCTAGCTAGACACCCAAGTCAGTGGACATGCAAAATAAGAGAAGCTAAGAAATAAAACAAGGAAATTTCCATTTGATGGAGATCTGCGCTAGTATCCATTTTTTTTACTAGTCGAAGAAAACTCTAGTGAAAATTGTAGTATGACTGCCTAGAAATACATGTGGTTAACAGCTATTAAGCATCTGTGCATTGTAGTGTGACTTGTACAGATGAACTAAGGTAAAAGTTGGACAATTTTAATATGAGCAATTTTCATGTCAAGAAATGAACTGACAATGCATTAAAGTTGCACATCTGATTTGCAAGTTAGATGGAGGACTGCAGTTTTGCTACATATACAGAGTAGCAAAGGGGAATCTCTTGTGCCTCAAGGCCTTGCCTTCACAAATGGTACTAGTCCTGGATTGTTGGGCTCCTTTCATGTGCTTCCTTAAGTGGTTCTGCATGTGCTTCCTTAAGTGGTTCTGCAATCTGTCACCTGGCTGCGGACCTAGTCACACCCCTGTATTTCAAGCCTTCGGTTAACTGCCCCTAAAAGTAGATGTTCATCATTTCACTGTTGCAGTCATTACATTTGGGTAATCTGTTGGCAGGTTGCCCTTGATCAGCCTGAATAACGGTCTTGGGTCCTGCGTCGGTTGCTGTCCTTCCATGACGTCAGGTATTCAGGGGTATAAAACGTGCAGTAGACACCATTTTAATCTTTCTTGCTGAGTGCTGCCAGAAGCAGTTCGCAGGTGCCAGTTGGCAGACTCCTGAAATTTTCGTTTCAGAACCGAAGTCTTCAATCTAAAGCAAAGTAACCCGTTGGGGAAACTTTCTTGCTCCTTACCGATGGCAGTAAAAGTTGATAATTGTATTACTTGTGGGAAGCAAATACCTCAAGGATTTTCATTTGTACTGTATTCCTTGCCTAGGCACTGACCACAACGTGCCTTGCTGTCGGTTTTGTGCTAAATTTAACCAACGCACTAAGCGTTGCTATATTTTTGCATCTAAATATTTTGGCTAAAGATTGAACTATCCAGAAATGTTCAGTTAGCAAACTACTGGAATTCACAAAAAAAAAGCAGACAGACCGAGGTCCAAAACGAATAAGCTTCTCCTAAGCCAGTCGCCGGTACTCTGAGGTGCTTTCGCAGCCCCTGATACCTGCTACTTCTGATTCGCAGGCCTCTACGGAGACCCATTTGGAGTCCAGTATGCCGCAAGACACTTTGAACCTGCGGGTGTGTCTCCCTTAGATGGGTCTGGAGCCGCTGAGCAGGCACCGGCTTCTGAGGGTATTTTCAGGCCTAAAGATTTGTATATTAAACTGACACCATCAAAACCCAGGCCAAAACCAACTTCTGTGTCTAAAAAAAGACTCATGGGCCACGTGTTCAGGCCCCTCTGCCTAAAAAAACAAATGATTTAAAATGGCTGAGGATTTAATTACCTTGATCAGGGGTTTCCATCCCCCTCCTGCTAAGAGGCCTAGGCAAGGCTCTGATTATGAATCTTCAGATCAGGTTTTCATTTCTTCTTATTACTCTTCTGATCAGGACTTTTCTTCCACCTTATGAGGACTCTGCAGAAGAATCCATCCCTTCTGCTTCTCCGGAGGATTTTTCTTTTGGAGAAACTTTGCATACCTTAAGGGAACATTTTTATTGGGAGAGTCAGGATTTTTCAGAATCCAAAAAGGCGTAGGTATTTCCTTTTTCCTCTGCATAGGCCTTTGGCTATACCTCCTGTTCTAGACATTGTTTTCTCAGAATCCAGCATGGCTCCTGATTCCCTGCTTCCAGCTCCTAGTAAGCCAGACGGATATTACAGGGTTCCTGACTCCTGCTGACCCTAAAACAATTTCTCAGGGTCCCAAGGGTGTTAAGGCTTCAACTGCTAAAAGTCCTACCCCTTCTGATGGACTCCAGGGTGCTGGATAGATGGGGTAAGAAGGTTTACACGTCTGCAACCTTGGCAATCAGGACTTGAAACTGTCAAATTTCATATGCTTAAATAGCTGCATGTCATGAACTTAAACAGAAAATTATGTTGATTTCTGACGGTGTGGAAAATAGTTACAGGATTCATTGCATGCAGCTGAACAAGTTGAAAAGCATACTTTGCAATGTGGTTTTGATTCCTTGGAGGCATCTTGCAGGGCTGCTGTAACCGGATCTGTGAGGCACGCTTGGCTCAAGGAGCAAAATCTGCCGGATAATAAAGCAAAATTGTTGGATGCTCCTTTACAACAGGACAGTCTATTTGGTAATAAGGCAGAAGAAGTTTTGAAAAAGATGGAAGACAAAGCTAAATCTATGCAAACTGTAAAAGATTTCCTACAAGTGCAGCCACCCAGGTTCAGTAGGCACTGGCCTGTTAAGAATTGGTCCTTTCCAGTGCCCACCAGAGCCGCTCAGGTCAAACCCAGACACTCCAAAGGCTCAAGGTTTCAGTCACAAGGAACATACAGAACAAAACAATGGGGTGCCTCCACCTCCAAATCTGGAATAGGCAAGGCCCCCTACAGTAAACTGTCTGACTTTACTCTGCCATTTCCAAGCACTTATCTTTTGGCAGCCACTTTTGGGGGGGGGGGTTATGTTCTTAACATAACGTTCCATGTGAATTGTTCATCTCGCCTTTGTTCTTGTGCACTAGTTAGGAGCCGACCCTCTGCTCAGTCTGCCACATCACAAGCTCTACATCTAAGAGAAGCTTGAGGCCCAGTTCCCATCCCATGATCCCCTGCTGCTATCCCTCGGATCTAGTTTGCTAAGAAACCAGACTTCAATAACATAACTAACCCCTTTGGCCAACTCTCTCATCCACACGAGATTGAAATACTCAAGTTATATACAGACAGGCATACAGTAATGAGTACACCTAAAGGAAGCAGTGCCAGGTAACCCCAAGAAAGTAACCAGGCACCAGTCATAACCATTCTTCCAGAACGTGGAGGGGGATGGAGGGGAGGGATTGTAAGAACAAAGGCATGGAACTTTATGGTAAGAACATAACTTTATGTGAAAGTGTTCGATCTCGCTGCTTACGCACAGTTAGCATCCCCAGCACCGTAACCCTGGGTGGCACATGGAAGAACATTCCTGAGAACTGTAGAACCAAAGGAAGCCCCATCCTTGGAGGTCCTGTCCACTTTGTAGTGAGTAATAAACGAATGAGGTTTGGCCCAAGTAGCCGCCACACATAGTATCCAACGGTAAACTATTGGCGTGGGCTAGAGAAGTGGAAACTGCCCTGGTAGAATGAGCTTTAGGTTTGAACAGAAGACTGCTTTGAGGATGAATAGACCAAATTTAGTCTGATGGCCACTTAGCATGCATTTTGTCACTGCCAGTCCTTTCTTAATTTCCGCAGAAGAAAGAAAGTTGATCTGATCTCTACATTCCTTGGTTCTGTCCAGATAAAATCTCAACTGTCTGTGGGCGTCCAATTTGTGTAACATGTATTCCAATTTATTAGAATGGTTCCTGAAAAAAGTGGGAAGCTCAATGGATTGATTGATATGAAATACTGAACATACTTTCAGCAGAAAGGATGGATTAGTACGCAAGGTGACCCTGTCTGGGTGAAAGACTATATATACGGGGGTCTAATCGACAATGCCTGTAGTTCTGAGTTTCTGCGAGCTGAAGTGATTGCCACCAGAAACAGGGTTTTCCAGGATAGATACTTAAGTGGACACGTCGAAGCTGGCTCAAAGGGTTCCAACATAAGTTGAGACAGCATTAGATTCAAATTCCAGGGAAATACCCGGCTTGGTATGGGTGGCCTGAGATGGAATGTACCCTTCATAAATGCTCTACAAAGTCTGTGGGACATAACTGTAGCTCCCCCTTCACCCACATGAAAATTTGATATGGCAGCTAGTTGAACTTATCGTGGACGTTGAGGACCCTTGAGAGTGTGGAGCGAAATTCTAAAATTTTGTCAAAGGCCACTAAAGGGTCTATACCCTGTCTGGAGGCCCAACACGCAAAACATTTCCACTTGCTCCTATACAGCTTTCTTGTGGAAGCTTTGTGGGAAGAAACTAAAATGTGCTGCACTGCCGGGGATAAAAGGTCCAACCTGGCTAGGTTGGGAAGTGGAGCAGCCAAGCTGTCCGTTAGGGACTGAAGAGATGGGTGAGGAACTCCTGATGAGTGGGTCAGCAGGTCTGGCACTGGGTCCAGAGTCCAAGGTTCCTCCATCTGGTGAGCTTGAAAGGGAAACCAGATCTGTCTAGGCCAAAATGGTGCTATCAAGATCGTCCTTCCAGACCTTTGGCTTTCTGTAGAAATTTGGGAATTAATGGAATAGGAGGGAAGGCATAGAGAAGACCTGGTGGCCAATCGTGTCCCTGTGGCACCCCCCGGAGGGGGAACTGGGGCAAAGTAGCTTCTGCATTTGGCATTCAAGGGTGAAGCAAAGAAATCGCAGCAAGGCCGGCCCCATCTGCAGAAGATCTTCTCCGCAACTTGATTCTTGAGGGACCACTCGTGAGGTAACAGGATGGCTCTGCTCAACTTGTCCTATGATGGATGTTCCCGGGATGTGAGTTGCTATTAGTGTCCAGTGGACACAGCCCATTGCCAGATTCTCAGGGCACCTCTGCATAAGGGGTAAGACCTGGTTCCTCCCTGTTTATGTACCAAACTAGTGACATATTGTCCGTCTGAATTGCCACTGTTCCTAGAGGTAAGGAGTCATGAAAGTGTTGCAACGCCAAGAACACTGCTCTCCGCTCCAGGACATTGATGTGCAGGGTGTACTCTATTTTTGACCACTCTCCTTGGACTGTTTTCCCCTGACTGTTCTCCCCTGAAAGTCCCCCCACCCTATCAGGGAAGAGTCCGTGGTTGTGGCTACGGGGGCAGGGAGTGCAAACTGACGCCCCATAGTCTGTTCCTGATCCACCAACGGAGGTCCCGCTTGCAAGTTTCTGTGATTAAGATTGTGTGACAATAACAGTTGGAACGACCACTGAGCAGAGGAGCCACTGGAGCATCCTAATGTGCATTCTCCCTAGGGGAACTGAAATAAGGGTAGCTGCAATCATGCCCAATACTTTCAAGGCTTGTACCGCTGGGTTTTGAAGAATAGAGACCTGATCCCTCGGGGCTGACACTCTTGCCTGAGGAAGTCTTATCCGTGCTACAGAAGTATCTAACTCCACCCCTATGAATAAGATATGCTGTGAGGGCGACAAGGAAGATTTTTCGAAGTTCACTGTTATTCCTAAGCTGGAACAGAGGTTGATAGTATAGTCCCTGGCTTGCACTAGGTGATGCTTGGTGGTGGCAGTAAGGAGCCAGTCGTCCAGATACAGAAACACTCAGAATCCCAGTCTCTGGTGAGACTCCGCTACTGCCATGCACTTGAACACCCTGTGGGCTGAGGTGAGGTCAAAGGGCAGAGCTCTTAACTGAATTTGACTGGCTCCCAGCCAGAAGCGCAGGTGATCTCTGGATGGCCTGGCCATTTTTGTGGTAGTACACATCCTTGAGATCTATAGAGCACATCCAATCGTTAGTTTGAAGAAACTGAAGAATCGATTGTAACGTGACCATCTGGAATTTTTCCTTCACGAAGGTGTTGAATCTGCTGAGGTCCAGTATTGGCCTCCAGTCCCCTGTTTTCTTTGGAACTGAAAAGAACCTCTAGTAAGTTCTGGATCCTATTTGGTCCGCCGGGACTGGCTGGATGACTTCTTTTTTTTTTTTTTTTTCTAACAGCCTTTGTACTCCTATGGCTGCTTGATCCCACAGCGCGGGTGGAACATCTGGGAATCTTTTTTGGGTGGGTGGTTTGTTTAGAAAGGGAATATCGTATCATCTGGTTATCCTTTTTACCCAGGAATCTGATGTGAGGTTTAGCCAGGCCTCTGGTTATAAAGCCAAGCGACCCCCGACTGCCTCCAGAGCAGGACAGCCGGTCCTCCACTCAGGAGTGCTGGAAGGGCTTCCCAGGGACGGGTATCCCTGTCGCCCTGGTTTTGCGGACCCCCTCTGCCACCTGGGCGGTGTCTTCCATTTCTTCCCACTCCTCTGCCTCTGGAGGGGGTATCGCTAGGTGCAGACTGGAAAGATCCCAGAGTCTTCCGGAACCACACTTTTCTGCCTCGTTGCCCTTTGGGGTACAGTCTAGAAGGGGCAGAAAAACAGACCCCCTACGGGAGACTGGGTCTTTCCCTCTTGCTTGCACCTAGTGTCTCCTTCACTTTGGGCCCAAACAAGGAGGCACCATCAAAGGGGGCATTAGTAAAGGAAGAGTTAAAGGCTTCCGCAAAGGAGCACAGGCGCATCCAGGATTGTCTCTGCAGAGCAATTGCTGAGGCTGCCGCCCTACTCGAACCTTCGGCCGCATATGATGAGCCTCATGGAAGTTAACTATTGCAGTAAGGGTGTTAAGCTGTGCTGTCACCTTGTCTGAGACAGCAGCATCTGTGGTACCATGGAGAGCATCTCAACTCCTTAATGAGATCTCTCTGAAGGTGCGTAAAATGGTTAAGTTCAGCAATCGCATGGTAAGTCGTTGAACTAAACACGCTTCCCATACCTGTCCATAGTCCTAGAATCAGTTAGGAGGATGAACAGCGGAAGATGCTTAGGACATTTCCTTCTTGGTGGCTGCTGCCACCACCATAGCATCAACAGGGACTCCCTTGGTAAGGTAAGCTTTATCTTGGGGGGCAGTAATATATTTGGTCTTCGAGGGACTGGTTTTACGGTATCAGGGGCCTCCCACGCCCTTCGAGGTATTAAATCCATTAACTCGTCGAAGGGCGGAGTCACCCAAGAAGTGGAAGGTTGAGCCCCTAATGCCTTCAACACCAACTTGTCCTCAGTGGGGGCAAGTGTCTGTCAGCCACCCCTCTGTTTTAAAATTTCTAAGATGTTAGCAAATGAGACGTCCTCTGGGGAGGACTGTGGGGACCCTTCTGACTAATCCAGGTCGGTGTCCGATGTCAGTGATTCCTGTGGGGAATCAATGTGCCTCCTCTTGCACAATCTCTTCCTCGGAATTTCATCAGAGGGGGCATCTGGTGAAGCTTGAACAGGGTTCACCCTCTGGGGCTGGCTGAGGCATTGGGTCTCTATGCTTGGTGGGGATCGAGGGCGCAGAAGCAGAACACTGTCCCTCCGGGGAAGAAGTGGATTCTGATGAGTGTCTGACCAGACAAGACCTTCCTCATGGCATTGAAGGCACCGGAGCTCCGGGCCGAGGACTCCACCGGATCCGAAGAACACTGTAGCTTCCCCGGTACTGGAGCCACGGGCTCCGATCAGAGGACTGAGCTGAGCTAATCTGCGCGGAGGCCCCGAGGGGAAGAGTCTGCACCAAAAGCTCAGTTCGAGAGACCACCCCAGAACCAAGGGACGGTCTGCTCAGAGACCCCTAGACGGGCTCAGAGGATGTCTAGGTCTGTGGTGCTGACAGCACTAAGGAAGGCTTCGGCACTGGGGGATCAACAAATATCAGATCCTCTACTCCTGGCTCCGAAGACTCTATGGGATTCTGAGGATCTATGGATGGAACAGGGAGGGCTTCAAGTTTTGAAACCAACTGGAACGAAGCCGCAATGTGTTTTTGGAAAGAGCAGTGTTCTCCAAAAGCTTTTGTACCACTTGATCCACATCTGTCAGACATCGTCCTGGTAGAACGGGTCGAAGGGGCCGAAGAGGTCACGAGTGAAGGATTGAAGACTGAGGCACCTCTGACACCAGCTCCAAGACCTGGGCCTCTGTTAGAGACAACTGTTCGATGCTCTGTTCCAAGGTCTGTGGAGCCAGCGACCGAATCTTGATCGAGGTGCTCGGTGCCGAAGACTTGGGCTCTGATACCTTTGAAGCCTTTGACCCCTTCGAAGACTGGTCTTCCTTCTCTGAGGCCTCTTGAAAATCGGGATTTAGAAGGCCCCTCTCAATAAGCTTCCTGCGTCTCTCCATCCTTCCACTAAAGGAGTGACTGATGGAACAGTCTTGAAGGTGGAGAGGGCTAAGACTGTAGATGCAGGAGGTATGATTGTCCGTAATGGACATCTTCTGTCCACATTGACAGCGCTTGAATCCTGGTTTAGCTTTCTCAGACATAACTACAAGCTAACCTTAAATATAGAACCTGAAAAAAGTTTGCTGAAAGAGCCAAATGAGGGTCAGAAACCAGAAGTAAATCCTCTAACGTCAACAAACAAATACGTTTTCGACCAGTAGAAAGTCTTCCTCAGAAAAAGCGCACACAAAATGCCACAGTTTTGAACACCTTAAGTACCTTTTCACTGATTCTTAATTATCCAATAGGATGACTACTTTAAATATAAAATGGATCAAGGTAAAACATGCCCTTTCACATGTAACAGAAAAACTTTAAAATTCATTTAGGTGTACATAATAAATATAAAATGTTATTTATAGTATGAAAAATTTGTATCGTTAGACATACCTACTCAATAAAAACCTTAAATTTTAAAAATTTAATTAAAGGAAGTATTTAAAAATCCTGGTATTTCCTTGTATAGTTCTAAATAGTGGTACAATGCTGCCACCTTGTGTATCTATGCTCGCATTACATCAAAGTTTTGCTGCTCTGAGAAGTAATGGACACAAAATCATTTAGACCAGGAGATTTTGTAGATTCCAGGACAATCTGCCAAAACAGTTCCCTGTATTCCAACCTGGCTTCCCACATACCACCCATGATATTCTTAGGAACTGTGTCCAGTACAAAAAAAAGTAGCCTGTGGACAATCTCTATGGTGTGACGAAACAATGCATTTTTACTATTTTGTGTTTTAATTTCATAAGTGTTCATACATTTGATTCCTCAATCTCCTTTACGTTTTCCCAACGTAAAAGGATGCACATTGATTACAAGTGACAATGTAAACCACCCCTTGAGTGTTACAGTTGGCGTAACTGTTACTGAAAATGTGCCTGTTCCTAGCCAAAGTATGTATTTCACTTGTATTGACAGACAACATTGTGAACAGGCACCACATTTAAAAAGTGCCCTTCCGTGAACCACCTTCCTTGTTACTAGATCCACCATATTCAAAGTTGTTTAAAATTTAGGTCTTTCCGATGGATGAATTTCAGGGGCTGCAAACCCCCTAAATTCAGATCTGAAATTTCCACAAATCTGTTCCATTCCCTAGAAACAAGTTCCTTAACCTTAGTCACCTGTATAATCAAAAACAAATGCTTGTTCCCAATTGTTGGTTTGGTGAGTCACTTAGTTACCTCTTACCAATTCAATGCCAATCCCTAGGATGGGTGCAAATCTACCATTTCTCCCTTGAAAAACACCCTCAAAAACTTCCTGCATTAAATCTTGCGGGTAACCCCTTACCTCAAACATATCCATAACTTTCTTACTCTCAACCAAATGCTTACCCTGACCAATTGTCCCTTGACAAGGTTCTTTTTTTGATAAAATGGGTGGCCACTTTTAAAGTGTAGGTAAGCATTGGAAAAGGTGTCTTTGCGGTGTATTTTGGATGAAAACCCTGACCCCGTTTTGGTTAAGGAAATATCCAAGTATATTAAGGTTTGTGTATTCAAAGTAAAGGTGAAATCAAGAAAGTTGGTAGTACCCTTTATATAATCCAAAAATCAAAATTTTTCCTGCGCATCAGTCCAAAAAAATAACTATCATCCAAGAATCTTCTGTGCATATTCCAACAATTAGAATAAGGACTGTGTAGGACAAACAATTCCTCCCACCTAGTCAAAACTGTTTGCATAGGTTGGTGCACATTTAGCACCCATGGCTACCCTTTGGTTTGTTTGAAGAACTCGCCTTGAAAAAAACAAAGTTGTTGGTTAGAATGGTTTCCATGAAGGTCAAACAATTCCTAAAGTCATTCTGGGGAAAAAAGATGACCATCTCTCATGCTATCTTCTAACCATTGGAGTCCTATCTCCTGGGGGATGGAACCAAACAAATCCACAACATCCATAGTAATGAATATAAGGTTAGAAGAAAATAAATGCGGTTGAACTGACCTAAGAAAATCCCACGAGTCTTTAATAACTGCTTCACCCCTGTATGAAA